>NC_079505.1:78990451-79098729 GCF_030052815.1 Hevea brasiliensis
CAATGAAAAGAAGAGAAAGAAGCTGCTGCTACAAATAATGAAGCGAGTAAGTATGGCGTCATTGAGCAATCGAGAAAGACACTGCTCAATTTCATTGTCGCTAATCCTAAGCTTGAGGTGCATCGCCATGCCTTGTAGAAAGCTCTGGACCAAGCCTTTGTGAACCCCAATATCACATTGGGGCAATTTGAGAAAATAGTGGGGCAAATTTAGGCGTCCAGTTTTGTCACTTTCTTGGAAGATGAGATAGATCCGGCTGGCTTGAAGCACACCAAAGCTCTACATGTGGCAGTCAAATGCAAAGGGTGCATAGTTGCCAAAGTCTTGATCGACAATGGATCTGCCCTTAATGTCTTACCTAATGCCACCTTGGCGAGACTACCTGTTGACCCATCAGCCATCTGCCAAAGTGCTACGGTGGTAAGAGCCTTTGACGGTGCAAAGAGGGAGGTACTTGGGGACATCGATTTGCCGATGTAGATCGGGGCATGCACTTTTAATGTCACTCTCCAAGTGATGGATATCGAGCCTGCATACACCATGCTATTGGGGAGACCCTGGATCCATTCGGCAAATGCAGTGCCTTCAACTTTGCATCAAAAGATCAAGTACATCATGGGCGAAAAAATCATCATCGTGAAAGGGGAGGAGGCCATGCTAGTCACTAAGCCTCAATCTGTTCCTTATGTAGAAACAACTGAAAGATCCTTGGAAAGTTCATTCCAAGCGCTAGAGTTACAAGGAACCACCCCGAGGGAAGAAGGAGCTGCAGCTATGGTTGCAAAGGTGATGTTTAAAAGCGGCTAGGAGAAAGGCAAGGGATTGGGCGCCGTGTTACAGGGAATCGTTGAACCAATACCGGCTATTCAAAAGATCGGACAGTTCGGCTTGGGGTATGAGGAAGATGCTCTCATCGATGAGAGATTCTGGATGAGGAACATGCTCTGGGATTAAAGGTTTGACCAGAGAATCGGGAAAATGAAAGTTATCCCAAAAATCGCAGATGTTTTCACTAAGCCAATCATTCAGAATCCAGAAGAAAGTGAAGAGTCTTTTGAAGAACCCTCCATTGATGTCATACAACTGAACTCCCTGTCCGAGGCACTGATTTCACCAATCGCTGAGGGGCAAGAGCTAGATAATTGGGAAGCATAAGACATTCTTGTCCTTAATCTCGAGTAAAGTACATTTTATTATCAACACTTGATCATTTTGTCCATGGTGACAAGTGTAATGCTGTAAATGGACCCTTTTCTTATGATTAAAGTCTTAATGAATTAATAAGCACATTTTGTGTCCAATTCCCTTTTGCTTTTGCCATTGAAAGCCATTTTTTTTAATATAATCCACTTTCATTTCTTCAGGACCATTGACCAATTGACACCTAAAATTCAATTGACTCAGAAGTTCCTTATGTTAACTTTGAAACTCCCATAACTGCCATCGCTTCAAGTGATTCTGAAGAAAAGCCTATAGAAGAACGGGATGAAAAAGATGAACCTTCCCTGGTGCCTTGTGGGGATGAGACCCACACCATAAATCTAGGGACTGAGGAAATAAATAGGGAACTTAAAGTCGTGAATAATGGGGAATTTGAGAGTATGGTCAGTTTGCTCAAGGAATTCATGGATGTATTCTCATGGAGCTATGATGACATGCCAGGACTGGACCCTTAAATAGTAACACACAAGATCCCTTTGATTCCTGGGACGATTCCAATGAAATAGAAGCTGAGAAGAATGAACCCTGACACGCTACTCAAAGTTAGGGATGAAGTTAAAAAGCAGTATGATGCTGGATTCCTGAAAGTGGTCAAATACCCTCAGTGGATAGCCAACATTATCCCAGTAATGAAGAAGGATGGAAGAGTCAGGGTATGTATTGATTATAGGGATCTCAACAAGGTGAGCTTGAAGGATGATTTCCCTCTCCCTCACATAGATGTGCTGGTAGACAATGCTACAGGACTGGGGAGATGTTCGTGTATAGGCGGAGCATCAAGGTATAACCAAATCCCCATGGATGAAGAGGATAAAGACTAAACTGCTTTTATCACCCAGTGGGGGGTATTCTATTATCGGGTCATGCCATTTGGATTAAAGAAGCCATTTGGATTAAAGAATGCTGGAGCTACCTATCAACGCACCATGGTTACATTATTCCATGACATAATGCACAAAGAAGTAGAAGTGTATGTGGATGATATGATTATCAAGTCCAGAGAGGGAGAAAGTCATGTACAAGTATTGAGAAAGGTGTTCAAAAGGCTCAGAAAATATCAACTGAAACTGAACCCAATTAAGTGTGTGTTTGGGGCCAAGTCTGGTAAGTTATTGGGATTCATAGTAAGCGAGAAGGGAATAAAAGTGGACCCAGACAAAGTTCGAGCCATTCAAGAAATGCCATCCCCAAAGACAGAAAAGGAGATGCACGGTTTTCTGGTAAAGCTGAACTACATTTCAAGATTCATTTACAATCTCACTACTAAAGCTGAGTCATTTTTTAAGCTACTCAGGAAGAATAACACCGCTCAGTGAGATCAAGTCTGTCAAGAGACTTTTGAAAAGATTAAACAGTACCTGTCAAATCTGCCAATATTGGTTCCTCCAGTGGCGGAAAGGCTGTTGATTTTATACATGGCAGTTTAGCAGAGTTCGATGGGTTGTGTTATGGGATAACACGATGACATGGGGAGGAAGAAAAGAGCCATTTATTATTTGAGTAAGAAATTCAACGATTGCGAGTCGAGATACTCATTCCTAGAGAAAACCTATTGCGCATTGGCATGTACGGCAAATCGACTCAAGCACTACATGTTGAATCATAAAACATGGCTCATCTCCAGAATGGACCCAATCAAATATGTATTTGAAAGCCCATTCGTGCCAGGGAAGATAGCAAAATGGCAGGTCATACTTTCTCAATACGACATTATCTACATGACCAGGAAGGCAGTAAAGGGGAGCGTGATTGCTGATCTCCTGACAGAAAATCCGATCCAGGATTATGAAGCCCTGAATTTTGAATTCCCCAAAGAGCATGTTAATGAGGTCAGCAGGGAGGACAAAGAATCGAATGACGTATGGGAAATGTATTTCGATGAAGCAGTCAATTTGTCTGGTAATGGGATTGGAACGGTTTTGATATCCCCTGATGGAAAACACTTCTCAACATCTATCAAGCTGAGGTTCGACTGCACCAACAACGTTGCGGAATATGAAGCCAGTGTCATGGGTTTACAGGCTGCCATTGAAAGGAAGTTAGAGGTGTACAGAGATTCAGCCTTGATCATTTACCAAGTCAAATGGGAATGGCAAACTAAATACCCGAAACTGATCCCGTATCAAAAGTACCTCCTGGAATTGATTAAGAAATTTGAAGAGATTTCCTTCACTCAACTCAATCGCGACAAGAACCAATTTGCCGATGCCTTAGCCACCCTAGCTGTCATGGCTCAGATGGAAGAGGGACAGATAACACAAGTGTTGCAAATCAAAGCGAGGAGTGAGCTGGCTTACTGCTTCATGATCGAAGAAGAAACCGATGGTAAACCCTGGTATCATGATATCCAGTTCTACATCAAAACCAAAGAATACTCTCCAGGGGAAAGCAGAAATGAAAGAAGGATGATCAGGAGATTAGCACTGGGATACTTCCCTAGCAGTGAAATTTTGTACAAAAGGAGCTCTAATGGCGAATTATTGAGGTGCGTGGATGCAAAAGAAGCAAGGAGGATCCTTTTTGAGACCCACGAGGGGAATCGCGCTACTCACGCCAATGGGCATATGATGGCCAAGCAAATCATGAGACGGGGATACTTCTGGACTACTCGGGAAAAAGACTGCATCGAGTACTTTCGAAAGTGTCATAAATGTCAAATCTATGCTGATCCGATAAATGTCCCGCCTCATCAGTTGTTTAATCTTGTCTCACCTTGGCCTTTCGCAATGTGGGGCATCGACATAATTGGTCCCATTAATCCCAAGGCATCCAATGGGCACAGGTTCATCTTGGTGGCTATCGACTACTTTTCCAAATGGGTTAAGGCAACATCATATGCTCATATCACGCAGAATACATTTCTCAAATTTCTCAAGAATAATGTCATCTGCCGACACGGCCTCCCCAACGAAATTGTCACTGACAATGCTAAGAATTTGAACAGCCCAAAGATCCAAAGTTTGTGTGACCAATATAAAATCCGACATCTCAATTCCTCGCCATACCATCCCCAAATGAACGGAACAGTGGAGGCCGCTAACAAAAACCTCAAGAGAATAATCAGGAAGATGACCGTCACTTTTAAAGATTGGCATGATATGCTTCCCTTCGCCCTTCATGCTTATCGGACCTCCGTAAGGACATCAACCGGGGCAACTCCATACTCATTGGTCTACGGAATGGAGGCTGTTTTACCTATAGAGGTGGAAATTCCCTCCCTGAGAATTCCGAAAGAGTCAGAAATCGATGAGTCATAATGGATTCAATCAAGGTTGGACCAGCTGAATTTACTAGACGAGAAAAGACTAGCGGCAGCGTGTCATGGGCAATTATACCAAAGGAGAATGGCTAGAGCATTTAATAAAGACGTTCGCCCACGCGAATTCCAACCAGGAGATCTAGTTTTGAAAAAGATCCTCCCGAATCAAAATGACCCTCGAGGCAAAGGGTCACCAACTTACGAAGGACCCTACATGGTTAAAAAGGCATTTTTTGGCAGAGCACTGATCTTGACTCATATGGATGGCGAGGAATTCCCAAGACCCATGAATGCAGATGCTGTCAAAAGATATTATGCATAAAAAAAAATGTAAGAGTGAAAACCCGAAAGGGCGCTTCTAGCAAAATGTGTGAAAGATGGCAAAAACCCGCAAGGGCACTCTCCGCAAAATGAGTGAGGAATGAAAACCCGATAGGACATCCTTAAAAAAAAAAAAAAAATCCAGGGATGAAAACCCAAAAGGGCACTCCTAGGGCCAGAAAACAGAGAAATAAAGAAGGGGGCCTAAGACCAGAAAAGGTAATAAGTCACCAAGGCATGTACGTTTGTCGGAGGATTACTAAAATAGTGGCAGTTAAGGGAGTTCAAAGTTAGCTACAAGGAATTTGTGAGATATATTCTTGTACCCTTTTCTTTTGTTGTACCTTTATTTTTAAGCCATAATAAAATTATTCCTTCAATCTAATTTATCATTCTTATTTACCTTGATTTATGGGCTATTAATTCGTTCAAACTTTATTATAAGATCAGGATTTGAACATTGATAACCTCATGTACTTTGCTATGAGATTTGCAGGGGATGAACGATGGCCGGGCTATTAAAAAAAAATGTAAGAGTGAAAACCCGAAAAGGCGCTGCTAACAAAATGTGCAAGAGAGGGCGAAAATCCACAAGGGTGCTTCCTACAAGATAAGAAAGGATTGAAAACAGGAAAGGGCATCCTAAAAAGTGAGTAAGATGAGGAAATTGTAGGCCAAGCCTTGGGAATCGTTCTCCATTAATCATTTACCTTCGGAACCTCGTTAAGTACACTTCAATTGGAAGAATATCTTGTGTTAGGTTTGCTTTGCTTCAGCATTTTAAATTCCTGTCATCAACCTCTGGTTCCATGATCCAAGTTGATTTTAATTTTCAGCATTTTAATTTCTCATCATCAACCTCTAGTTCCTTGATCCAAGTTGATTTTAATTTTCAGCACTTTAATTTCTCGTCATCAACCTCTGGTTCCTTGATCCAAGTTGATTTTAATTTCCAGCATTTTAATTTCTTGTCATCAACCTCTGGTTCCTTAATCCAAGTTGATTTTAATTTTCAGTATTTTAAATTCCTGCTATCAACCTCTGGTTCCTTGATCCAAGTTGATTTTAATTTTCAGCACTTTAATTTCTTATCATTAACCTCTGGTTCCTTGATCCAAGTTGATTTTAATCCCCAGCATTTTAAATTTCTGCTATTAACCTCTGATTTCTTGATCCAAGTTGATTTTAATTTTTAGCACTTTAATTTCTCATCATCAACCTCTGGTTTCTTGATCCAAGTTGATTTTAATTTCCAGCATTTTAATTTCTTGTCATCAACCTCTGGTTCCTTGATCCAAGTTGATTTTAATTTTCAGCATTTTAATTTCTTGTCATCAACCTTTGATTCTTTGATCCAAGTTGATTTTAATTTTCAGCATTTTAAATTTCTGCTATTAACCTCTGGTTCCTTGATCCAAGTTGATTTTAATCTTCAGCATTTTAAATTCCTGTCATCAACCTCTGGTTCCTTGATCCAAGTTGATTTTAATCTTCAGCATTTTAAATTCCTGTCATCAACCTCTGGTTCCTTGATCCAAGTTGATTTTAATTTTCAGCATTTTAATTTCCTGCCATCAACTTCTGATTCCTTGATCCAAGTTGATTTTAATTTTCAACATTTTAATTCCCTATTAAATTTAATTTTCAGTATTTAATTTCCCGCTATCAATCTTCGGATTCCTACATCCAAGTTGATTTCACTTTTCAGCACTTTAACTTTCATCATTTTATTTCTTATTGATCTCTGGTTCTAATATCCCAATCGCCCAAAATATGGGTCCGAATCTTTACATAATTCCTATACAAGAGAATTTTATTCTCTTTAATAAAAATTATGTAAAGAGGAGCAGCTGTAGACACCATATTTTGGCCGACCTCCAAAGGCAAGGGTCTTCTAAAATTGAAACTTTATTATCCATTCTCTACCGATGTCTCGATCATGAAGTAGCTTTTCCCAATTTACCGATCACTTATCTCGGGAACAAACTGATCTCACGCTCAAGATAATTGTTTTCTGATCTCTTATCAGATGGATTTGAATCAATATTGGGTCTCTGGACCATCCAATCTTGCCTACTAATATCTTTCGATCTCTCTGTGTGCGAACATCGCAGAGCTTCGCTTGACTAATGTTGTGATTGGGCTTCTCGCTTGAATGCCCCAGATATTCTCCCAAAATAACGTTAAGGTTTCTATCCGGTCTAATAGTAGTTTCGATCTTAAAAGTTCAAGTCACTGTCAAACCTTTGTAATTCTAATATTTTAAGGTCTTGCCTGGCATTTGATCATGACTTAGTCCGATCTCATATTCACGTGTAATGTTTTTTCGATCTCTTATACTCTGATTAATAGTCGCTTTCAAGTTTAATGTTTAACAATGTTCAATCAATTAAGTACTCAGATAATTTGGATGCTTTTCGATCTCATCAAAAAAATTGAATGTAAAAAAAAAGAGGAATCATTTCAAAGTAAAAATTTACAAGTCTTTCGGCTGGAGGGTCTCCCCCAGCCTGCTCTCCAGGTACATCATCATTTCTCTCATTCTCTCTCTCTCTCTCTCTCACTCCTCCTCTCTCCCCTCTTCATCTCTAGGAGCAAGATCCACCATCCAAGATAAGTCTTCCTCAAGATAACGCCTTTCGAGCTTGGCCAGAAGATCACCATGTGCATTCACATAAGCACCAACTTCTCTCGTCATGACCTCTTCTTCTTTCACTCTGATCTCTTCGGTAAGGCGAGTGACATCTGCAGTTCGGAGGGCTCGAGCTTCTTCTAATTCACGCTCCAGTTTGGCTATCCTATCTTCATAAGATTTCATCCGACCCTCAATCTCAGTGATATAGTCCTGAGCGGACAAAAGTTGGGATTGGGCGAGCGCGTCTGATCGCTTCGGAATTTCCCCGCCTCAAGAGATGAGCCTTTTCTCTGATTATGTGTTGATTCACTAGGCTCTCTACGCTCAAGCTCATCATCTGAGCTAGGAGATTATCAATACTATCAGGGGTCAGCCTGTTCTGGTCATCTTGGAGGCATATGGTGGCACCCAAAACTTTGGCTAAGCCTGGATTCCCCCGAACTGAGCGGTTCTTCTCGAGAGAGTGAATGAGGACCTGTGCACCACGAGAAAGGGTCCTCACGGCAGGTTGGGAAGACCCTCCCTCCGCGCTTGAAGAAATAGGTGGAGGTGGCTGTTCTTCACGTCGAGGAGGGGAAGGAGCAATCTCTACTTCTGGGGTCAGTTGTCCCAAAGGTCGGGACGAAGAACCCGTCACTCCCATCTAATCTCGTCCTGGCGTCTGGGATACCACGGAAATCTTCATTTCCCGCACCTTTCGGGTGACCTCTCTCTTTCGCTTGCGGCTTTCCTTCGCGCCTTCACCTCCAGCCATACCTGCACGCAAAACAAGTTAGTGAGATCACCTAAATTAGGAGGCTAAAGATTCAGGTTATACCGATCCCGGGTCCAAGGTCAGAAAGCTGCAGTTCATAATCTTCATTGGTGATCATCTGCATTAACCACCACTTCAGTTCGGCCATAACGGCATCCAGACAAGAATACTTGTGAGTGGCTGCCTGATCCTTTAATTCCTTTACCATGGCGTCCTCGTCTCTATTTAGGGCGATCTTCTTTGGAACCGAAAAGACCAAGTATTGTCAACTGCATGGGAAACCCTCGAAGCCATTCGAAATCTTGCTCCTCAATATAAAGAACCGATTCTTCCAATTCTTCAGCGAAGAGGGGAGGTCGGTAAAAAGCCCACAGTGTGGCTTGGCTTGGAAGAACCAGTACTCGTCATCCTTTCAATGAGTGAGCCTATGCAACTTAGCAAAAACCTTTGCTGTAGGCTCGAGCTTTTTGGCTCGGTAAAACCCTCTAAAAGCCACCAGGATCTGCCATGAGTTCGGGTGCACTTGGGCTATGCTTACATGATGAAGCTTCAGAACGGCCTTAAAGAAATTGTCCAAGGGAAATCGAAGTTCAGCCTTCAATTGCTCCTCATACACCATGATCACGTCATTTTCTTCAAAGAAATGATCAGCTCAAAAATCGCCATGGCATCGAATAAGCTTAAAAGTGTCGGTCCGAAGGTTGTACTGTTGACTAATGGACTGCAAATCGGTTTCTTGAAGGACCGACGGTAACTCATCCATGGGAAGATTTTCTTTCCCTAAAGTAGAGGCCTGTTTGGATTGGGTCGCCCGACCGTGGGCTGGGACAGAGGTTGCAGAAGGTTCAGGTCAACCACTCGGCCTGACCACCTCAACTTTGTCCGACGTCCACGAGATATGGACAGAAGGCGAGCTAGCAGCTCTCTGACCCTTGGCACCGCTCATTTTTCTGAAAAACAAAAAGAAATTAACCGAGAAAAGAATCAAAACCCTTACCAGAGTGTAATCGATGCCTGAAAACTTGAGAAAATGAGAGAAAATGCTGCGATTGCTAGGGAAGTTCTGAAAATGACATAAGGAAACAACTGACTCACCTCTCCCCTATTTATACCCGTCTGAGCATTAAATGCTCGCGAAGTCCCAAGAGATGTATCAGTTAGCGGAACCAGCCGCTTCCTTGACACATCGCAAGAAGGTTCCAGAAACATAATAAAAATCGAATAAATGAGATCGATTAGCCAAGGTCTTCAGATTGAACAAACTTCCAAAACCATGGATCGGCTAATGGCGATTCATTTAGAGATCATATCGGAAACACAAAATAACTAATGTAATAATAAAACAAAAATATTTAAATAATTTTTTTTTCATTTTCAAAAGATTAGATTACATCATTTGGGCGGTCTCAAAAGATCGGATTACATCATTGGGGCGATCTCTAAAGATCGGATTACATCATTTGAGCGATCTCTAAAGATCAGCACTACATTCTACCTAGTTTAGGGCTACTCCGGATGCTGGCCTATGTCAAAGCCTAGTCTTGTGGTTGAATCAAAAGATGTGTTTGATCAGAAAGCTAGCCACAAATGTTGGATATATGTGCAGCTCAGATGGGGTGACTATGACTCTCATGATATTGAGCTGAGTCATTACCGATGTCATTGACCGGAACCGAGCTGTAGTCGAGACTCTGATATGGTTGGGAGCCAAATGAACTTAAAGAGGCCGTCACCGACATTAAGATTGAAATAAGCAGTCCACTCATCCGAGATCGGTCTATCGATTATATCGATAGACCGATTCGAGATCGGCACAGCTGTTGCTTTCGGTCTTGATCGGTAAATTAGTCCGTTCCTCATCACATTAGGTGACATTCTCATAGCTCTCTGATCACCGAGGTCACAAATTTTCAGTCGAGGGGTGAAGGAAACAGTCAGAAAAAGATCAAAAGGGCCATCATAATCAGAATTATTACTGAAAAAGTTAGAATTGGAGAAGTGGCACATCGAAAATAAACTGAATAAGGAAAAGTCAAGTGTGAAGGTGATTCCCTATTGCTACATATATATAGGGTCTTGGCATTTATTGTATACAGAACCCGAAGCGGATGCATCGGTAACTGGAGATGTAACACCCCTAATTGCATAGCATGGTATATTTCACTATTCCGGTGACCGGTGTCGATCCGGATAATTAAGGGGATTAGAACCACGTCTAAGACACCTAGAGAAGCTCTGAACACAAATAATTAATAATTGTCAATTAGTTAAGTATAAATAAGAAAAACAGAAAATAAGAGGTTAAATGAGCCGAAAGTCACAACGATGGGTGACCTTCTCGGGAAGGATTGCGAGGTCAATTTAAACTCAAATTTCGAACCGTAAAATGTGACACCGCGGTCCTTAGGACTATAACGAACACAGTAGAAAAGAGAAAATCACAAAAAAGAATTGTTAAGCGGGTCAAATAATTATGTCAAGGATCAGGAAGAAATATTAAATTATTTGCAAACTAGGTCGAATCAGCGAGGGGCAATTTGGTCATTTGACCCCTGGAGCTGACTTCAAACCTGACTGTCCAATAAAATCGGAGAAAAGAAAATTTCAGAATCGGGAATTAAATTAAAGAACTAATGGAAAAATAAATGAAAAAAAAGTTAAAAAAGTAAAAAGGCTTATTACATCATGCATGACATCATGCATGATGCAATAAACTTAATAATTGAAAATTTGAAAATTTCATTGGATAATTGTAGATTAAAAATATAAAAAAGAAAAGAAAAAAAAAATAAAACAAAAGTCGTCTTCTTCTCCATATTGCCGGCTCACTTCTCCCTCACCCTCTCCCTCTCTAAATCTCCATGAAAGCTCATTTGTGAGCTTGAAGAAACCTAATTTCAGCCATAGAAATTGCAAGCTCCTTAATTAAACCTTGTTTGGGCAACTAGAAAGAAAGATTGATGAGGAAATTTTGAAAGAAAAGTGAAGGATTGGGTGGTTGAATTTTAAAGAGAAAGGTTAGTAAGCTAAACTTTGTAATTCTAGTTTAATTATGATGTTTATAGTTGAATAAACTTAGAAATTATGAAAAATGGAAAAGAAAACAATTGTTGGAGGACTATATGTGAATTTCAGCCAGCTTATGTAGGAGAATGATTTGCATGAGTTTGATTGAATTAAACTTGTTAGAAAGCTTAAATGAGTTGAGAAAGTATGTTTATATGTTTTGATTTAGTAAAATGTAACAAAATTAGTGAGTTAGGGTTTTAGACCTAGGGTTTGGGAGACAAAACTTTGAGAATTAGTCAAATGGTGTGTTTGACCTAGTTTGAGCTAAAAAATGGTCATGTATGACCAATTGTGGTATGTTGGAAGTGTTGGAATCAAATGGAGATTCGGATTGGATATGGTCATTATGCAAGCAGCATGACCAAGGTCCCTTTTAGGGACCAAAATTGAAAATTTACTAACCCAATTGGTATGAGGCCAATTGGGAATGAAATTAGACATAAAATGACACATTTTTCATTGAGGAATCATGCCCAGAAAGTGACCATAGGATAGTGAACGAATTGACCAAATACGGAAATAGGTGTTCTGTCCTGTACAAAAATGACCAAATGAACAATGTAAATGACTTGAAATTTTACCAGTAGAAAGCTGAGACATAGCCCTATAACTTTCATGAAGAACACAAACCTAAATTATGCCCTTAACCAAGTCATTTGGCTACCCAAAGTTAGTAACCTAAAACTGCCAGAACCAGGTTTTGTGCCCAGAAAATCTGGGTTAGACTAATCTAGCCAGCCATGTTCAAATGGCTATAACTTGAGCTACAAAACTCCAAATGGAGTGATTCAAAAAGGGAAATAAATTTAAGACAATAAGGAACAACTTCTATGAAGAAAACTTAGCCAAATTCTAACAGAAACATGATCAATGAAACAATACAAAATAGGACACCAAAACTAAAAATTTGCAATTTTGCCTAAAAGACTTGAGTTTTGAGAAAACAACCAAAACCAACAAAATTAGTAATCAAAATGTGGTATGTGAGTATAGTTGGATTTCCCATACCTTTTAACCATAAGAAAGTCAATATTTTGACTTGAATAGTACCATGAATAGTAACCTCAACATGAAAATTTTCAAGAATGTAAGTTTAAGCATATTGGGCTAGAATTGAACATATAGGAATTAATTATTGAAATTATTGTGAGGCAAAGATACTAAGACACTATAAATTTCGTGTTTCAGCTGAAAAAGACTCGGAAGGTCTAAGAGACTGAGTCAAGGCCTAGAGGCGATTCACATCAAGTTTGTGCACAATAAACCTTATTTAAGCATTTTATCATTGAAAAATTGATTTAGTATGCATTATGAAATTTCTGTGTTAATTATGAGTTTAAGAATTTTTGTGTTGCCACTTTGTGAATGAAAAGGTGACTTTGGAAATTTAGTGTGATTTGCATGAAATATTTGAACAAATTGCTTTAAATTGATTTTTGATTCACACTTAGCATGACAGCGCCTTATTATTCCTCCTCCATTTATGGGATTGAGATCGATTATTTTCCTCCCTCTCTGGTTTACCAGTTGAGGTTGTAGATCGGATGAGAACTCATTAGCTAGCTAGTCACCTTCCTCATTGATTTCGATTAGTGGGGTTCTAGATTGCTTTGTCGTGGTGTACAACGCGGCATTGATTAGAAATTTTGTGTCATGGATTAAGTTGTGTATGAATTGACAACACTATATTTATTAAATTGTTTGACTAAAATTGTGCTATAATGAGTTTTGATAATTTGCGAAATATTTAAATTGTGATTTGTTAATGAATATTTTATGTATTGCATTTCAAATTTTTATTATGCACCACTAAGTATTTTTATACTCAGCGATAGCTTATTTTGCTGTCGCAAATAAGGGCAAGGATAAAGCAGCAAAGTGAGCTGCTGAATTGGCAAGGCCTTCGCTGATCTTTTTGTACGGGTATTTAATTATACCTTGTAGTTATTTGATGTAAATATTGTAATATCTTATGTATCAATGTAAAGTTGAGCAGTTGTATTATAAATTATAATAATGATATTTTAAATTTTCTTTCTGTAAATTAAGATCTGTATTTGTAAATTAAGTACTATTTGCAATGTGAATGAATTTGTGAAGTATTTTGAGATGACAAAAATTTTTACTAGTTTTAAAACTTCAATTAAATGTTTTTAATTCCTACCAAAATGCTCACCACTTTCAAAAAGTAAGAAAATGGTTTTAAAATCCCTTGTAAGGTACTTAATGAGTTATCGGTAGATGAAGTTCGGTAGTTCATTAGGTATTCTACGGGATCATGTTATGCCTTACAGAGGGGTAAGGTGTGACAGGAGAATTTATTGCTTTGACCAACGCAAGTTAGACAGAAAGGAAATATCAGGAATGGGAGATCGGGAAATAAGAGGGAATCCGATGCAAGAGATAGAGATCGCAAAATGGGATGGTCATGATAATATAGAAGGCGACCTAAAGAGATCGGAAAGCGCAGAAGGGTTAAGTAACTTCCTGTCCGAACGTTCCACTAACTCTCTCCATCATCAGATTCGAGTTAGTTAAGACATCGCGAGCGTGATCAGATCCCCACCACACATCTCATCTGCAAGGACGCCCACCTAGCCGCCAGACGCCAGAACAGTTAAAGCAGTCCTGTACATTTCGATCTCCACCATTGATCACAACTATAAGGATGGATTCGGAGCCCTCCTATCAAAAAGTAGATGACAGGTTCAGCACTTTTTATTCTCAGCCTTTGGATCTAATTTGCAAGGCAAGATCCCGAGCCGTTGGATTAAGAGGAAAAATGATGGATATTCTGAGCGGGATCTCAGCCCTCCATTTTGATTCTCTTTAATTCTCAGACATTAGATTACGTCCTTTTGCATCTAACCCTCCATCTCCCCCTGCCAAGATCCTAACCCTTCATTATGGGCACCTGTTCCCTATAAATACCTGCATGCAATACTATAGAAGGGACGGACAAAAAAGGTAGTGGTGATTATAGTGGAAATACTTTGAAATTTGATTCAGTCTTGCTACTTTACCATTCTGAGCTTTCATAGCATTGAGAAACTTTAGAAACCAGTTTTCTTAAGTATCTTCACCAAATGAGCTCTAAACCCTGAAATTTTTATTTTCAGTGCCTGTTCATTACTCTGTAAAGCCATTTTCGTTCAGTTTCATCCTCACCGCCCTAATATCAGTACATTACCCTCCAAGCTCAACTTCGTTCCGACCTATTCCCATTACATTGGGCAAGTTCAAGCCCTTCTGCTTGTGGATACCGGAGTTCACTCATTTGTCTCCTCAACTTCCTACAAGTAAGCATCTAAACCGTTATTTTGTCAAATATCCTCGTTTTGTTTTCTCCAGCTTTCTTTTAAAATTTCTTTTATATCTAGTCGCACTACGTCTCAAGATAAATTACTTAGGCCAATAGTTATTTCCAGTGTCTTCTCTTATTTCATTCGTAAATTCCATTTATCGTCATTTA
Source organism: Hevea brasiliensis (assembly GCF_030052815.1). Lineage (NCBI taxonomy): Eukaryota > Viridiplantae > Streptophyta > Magnoliopsida > Malpighiales > Euphorbiaceae > Hevea > Hevea brasiliensis. The sequence goes on from NC_079505.1 coordinate 79,005,183, forward strand.
GTTTTCATTTCTGTCAAGAGTAGATGTTCGATCGTGACTTGTGAATACTCAAGAGTGTAGGTAAGAATATCTTAACAAGAGTTTAGGGACTAAAAAAATAAAAATGATAAAGGAAAATAGGCATAGCAAAAGGGCTGAATAGGATGGGGGATAGAATTATGTTAAACAAATAAGTCAAGAGGTCGGGCCACAGAAGGAGCCCAAGTGATGATATAATAGATCGAGAATCAAAATAAGCTCGAATCTTGAGTGACCAACTAAAAGAGATCGGACCAAAGAGTTCGGATAAAGCGACCATGCTAAAGATCGGCAAGGAGTTCAGTTTTCTGTCTACTATCTAGTTATAAGGTCTTGTAGGCTAGGAAAAATTGTACACGGGTCTCTTATGTCCCCGGTACCTCATTCTCACAAAAGGGGTCAAGAAGGACCCTTTACCAAAATCCTTAGTTCCAAGTTCTTACAAAAAAAACTCCATTCTAATAAACATATTAAGAGTTCGGGGGAGAGTTCTTACCCGAGCTCAGTTTAAATGCGATAAATTAAAGAGACCGGGGGAGAGTTCTTACCCGAGTTCTCAATTAGGATTCTCAACACTAAGAGACTGGAGGAGAGTTCTTACCTGAATTCTCAATTAAGATTCTCAATACTAAGAGATCGGGGGAGAGTTCTTAACCGAATTCTGGTTTTAAAATTTTAATAAAATATGCGGAGATCGGAGGAGAGTTCTTATCTGAAATCTCCCGTTTAAATTTTAAGCAGAATACACTACGAGATCGGGGGAGAGTTCTTACCCGAATTCTTGGCCAAAAATCTTAATAAAGTATGTGGAGATCGGAGGAGAGTTCTTATCCGAAATCTCCGGCTTAACTTCTGAACTAAATACACTAAGAGATCAGGGGAGAGTTCTTACCCGAATTCTCGGCCAAAAATCTTAATAAAATATGCGGAGATCGGAGGAGAGTTCTTATCCGAAATCTCCTGCTTAAATTTTAAACAGAATACACTACGAGATCGGGGGAGAGTTCTTACCCGAATTCTCGGCTAAAATCTTAATAAAATACGTGGAGATCGGAGGAGAGTTCTTATCCGACATCTCTCGCTTAAATTAATACATCGAGAGATCGGGAGAGAGTTCTTACCTGACTTCTCTTAGCATTAATCCAAACTAAAAAATCACAACCTCAATATCCGAATTAACCCCAACAAAGACCCATTACACAACACCTATTCACTGAAGGGCCATCTCATGAACTCGTGTTCTTGGGCAACCCAAAATAAGTGAAATATCAAATATTCCTTTTATTCGCACAAAGGATTAACATCATCACTATTCCAACCCCCTAATTATCTATTTTAATTTATGAAGAGCATAACATTAAATCTGCTTACCCTCGTTGAGGGACGAGGTGGGGTGCCTAACACCTTCCCCACCCGTATCCGGACCCCGAACCTAGAATCTTTATTTTCAAAGTGGTTTTCTTATTTTTACAAATGATTTTCCTTAATTTCTCTTAAAATTAAAGTGGCAACTTCTCACTTTTCCCACTTTGATGAGAACTCGTACAGGCAATCGCAAAAATCCTTACGATAACAATTTTAAATATTAACATTTAATTTATCAAAATAGAAAGAGACCTAAGTAAGTTGATATACCAGTCATTTTCCTGCCTCTGTTTACCGTTATCGTGGAATTGGTTACTCCAGCGAGAGTTGTTACCTTCGAGATGCACGTGTATGCAAAGAATGCAAGTCTTTGCTTGTGGAAGCAAATATTTCGTTGATCACCAAAAGCCCTCAGTTACGCATCCATCTTACAATCATGGCAAAGAATAGTCACTTCAGGTAAAATACAAACCAGGGGTTAATCTCATCAGCGTCTAGACACTTTGATATATCTATGTGGTGATGAGTGCACTAAGGGATCTTTTTCCGGGGCAAGATATGTGCCCTCGGTGCCTCGCCAAATCTAATTCTTGCATTACCTAACTCTTATAAAAAGAATTATTCATCACCTGAAGAACCCTCCATTCTCTTTTCATATCTGTCTCTGCTAGCTATTGATTGCGTTTTGCGGGTTTATTGTGTTGAAAACCATTGTAATCCTATGTTTCCTTTTGTCGATGTTTAGCATGTTAGGTAGCATTATTTTTCAATTAAACAAGATCAACTTTAATTAAGTATAGAGTGGTGATAATTAAAATTTTATTATTTAGAAAATTACCTTAAACAACTTGAGGAATTTTTTGACCACCGAGTTGGGTTATAGCAAACTACTAGCCGTCCAGATGTCCGGCCTCTGATGGTATCCACACAAACTAGTTGTGAGAAAATTCTCTAAGACACTCTTAGAGAATATTGGGAGTTTTGAGTGCTAGCTCTTTCTTTTCTTCTCTCACTTGTAAGAATGGAAGACAAGCTTCCCTATTTATAGGGAACAACCTTTTATAATTATAAATTTAACCCTTTAAATTTGTTAATTATAAATTGACCCCTTATAGGAATTATAATTCACATAATTAATTCTTATAATTCTAGAAACTTTAAATTAAGTCTACACTTAATTATTAGGACATTAAGCAGTGTAAATAAAATTTATACTTCAGTCCTTAAGTCTCTAGAATTAATTTTATCAAGTCCAACTTGATAATCCAATTTAATTCCTCATTTACAGTCTTTATGTGTGTGACCCATTAGGTTCCTAATATGTTGGCCACAAATATAATTAAATAAAATTAATACTTTAATTTTATCATCAATTCACAATTGATTAATTATATTTGTAGATTATTATTGACATCTAAGAATGTGTAACGACCACTCAAATATTAGAATTTGTCAAAGTGGTTTGACTAACTTTTCTGTGATTACTCTGTCAGTGTAATTAATATCCCTTCATCATAATATTTCGATTTATACATTGATGCATGGAATGTGTCTGCTATGTACAAATCATTTCTGTTCTCCCAGTATGATTGATTAATTAAATAAGATCTCAATCTTATTTTTCCTTGTGCAAGGATTTAACAATCCATACTGGCCAAGAACAATTGAAATATTTTTCTTAATTACCTAAGGTGATGAATTCTATCTTGACAATTAAATATCTCCACGTGGTTCATACTATATCCAACAGCTGCCACATTCGTTATCCTTATATAGAATAACATGTGAGCAGTATCAAAATACAGTAATTCTTATATAAGATAACTTAATGTCTTAAGTCTAATGATCATTTACACGACTGTCACGTGAGTCTTTCCATAGACACAGGTAAACTTCCATATGGACTCCTCGTATGGTCGCTTTAGTGAACTTGTCACCACAAGCACTTACACGTTGGTTCTAGGTATCTCACATACCTCAGCTTAATGAGAATTGCTGCTTCCTTTCATAAAGGAAAGAATGTAACGTGTACTGGTCTCAACAGTTATATCAATGTCCAATCTCGCTATAACATTGACCAGGAGTATTTTGGAACAATGCTATAATGCAGTAGGAATCTCATAATTATAACAACATTATAATTTCCACTGCTATGCATATAAGTCCCATGGACTTTATCTTTATTAATTAATATTCATCATAATTAAATTAAACATTAAAGATAAAGCAGCCTTTTATTAAGAATAAAGTATATACATGTATTAATTGATCACACATGCAACTAATATATTAGCTGTGGTGCACATACACTAACAATCTCTCACTTGCACTAAAGCCAATCACCCATGTATCTAATACCATAATGTTGCAGGTGGTGATTGTGTCTTTGCTGGGACAATGCGTTACTAAGAGGATCTGCAAGATTTTCTTCAGTGGGGACTTTTTCTATCATTGCATCTTTTCGCTCAATGATCTCTCTAATCAAATGGAATTGCCTAAGTACATGTTTGGATCGTTGATGAGACCTTGGTTCCTTAGCTTGTGCTATGGCTCCATTGTTATCACAGTACAGAGTTACTGGATCAATAATGCTAGGAACCACACCAAGCTCAGTGATGAACTTTTTGATCCAAACAATCTCTTTTGCTACTTCAGATGCAAAGATGTACTCAGCTTCAGTTGTAGAGTCTACTGTAGTTTCCTGTTTGGAACTTTTCCAACTCACAGCACCACCATTAAGTATGAAAATATAACCAGACTAGGATTTGATATCATCTTTGTCAGATTGAAAGCTGGCATCGACATACCCTTGAACTACCAGTTCACCATCTCCATAGACCAGAAACATATCTTTAGCTCTTCTCAAGTACTTAAGAATGTTCTTTACTGCTGTCCAGTGACGTTTACCTGGATTAGCTTGGTATTTACTAGTTATGCTTAAAGCATAAGATACATCTGGTCTTGTACATAGCATCGCATACATGATAGATCCAATAGCTGAGGCATAAGGGATCCTATCCATTTTCTCTTTCTCAATTTGTGTCTTAGGACTCAAATCTTTGGAAAAAGAAATACCATGTGATATAGGCAAGAATCCTCATTTTGATACTTCCATGTTAAATTGTTTTAACACTTTGTCTATGTACGCAGATTGTGAGAGACCAAGGAGCCTTCTAGATCTATCTCTATAGATTTTAACTCCTAAAATATAGGCTGCCTCTCTCAAATCCTTTATGGAGAATTTCTTGGATAACCATATATTTATAGATTGGAGTTATGGTACATCGTTTCCTATTAATAATATGTCATCTACATATAAAATAAGGAAAACGATTCCATTCTATAGCATGGGTAGTCATTGGCCCACATACATCTGAATGTATTATGCCCAACAATTCAATAGATCTTTCACTCTTTCCAGTAAAGGGTGATTTGGTCATTTTTCCCATTAAGCAAGCTTCACATGTTTCATATGATTCATAATCAAAAGGATCAAAATATCCTTCCTTATGTAACATTGTGATTCTTGTTTCATTTATATGACCTAATCTACAATGCCATAGATAGGATGGATTTTGATTATCTGATTTTAATTTCTTGCTATTTATGTTAAGAACAGGCCTTTCAAGATCAAGTATATACAAACCATTTGCATAAACACCAGATCCATAGAAAATATCATTAGTATAAAAGGAACAACATTTGCATTCAATAATAAATTTAAAACCATTTAGTGCTAGGCAAGATACAGATATGATATTTGTAGTAGTCCTGGAACAAAATAACAGTTATCAACTTCAAGTAAAAGGCCCATAGGCAGAGATAAAATACATGTTCCAACGGCTAAAGCAGCAACCCTTGCTCCATTTCCAACCCGTAGGTTCATTTCACCTTTCTGTAAAGGTCTAGGTCTTCTTAGTTCCTGCATATTATTACAAATGTGAGATCCACATCCGGTATCTAATACCCAAGAACAAGAATTTGACATAGATAAATTTATCTCAATCATAAACATAACTAAAGTAGAAGCTTCATTAAGCTTCTTCTCCTTCAGTGCAACAAGATAATCAGCACAGTTCCTTCTCCAATGACCTTCTTTGCCACAGTAATGGCAGGTACCTTTATCCTTTTTAATGCCCCTAGTAGGCTTAAGTGCTTTAGGGAAAGTCCCTTTCTTCTTATTGTTCTTCTTCTTGGACCTTTTGGATTTGGTCTTAAAAGATTGAACCATTAGAATAGGGGACTTGTTCTTCTTAAGTTCCCCTTCAACAGTAGTTAGCATACCCAACAGTCTAGGCAATGTAGTTTCCAACTGATTCATGTTGAAGTTCATTATGAATTGTAAGAAACTAGGAGGTAAAGTTTGTAAGACCAAGTCAATACTTAACTCATGGTCCATGACAAAACCCAATTGGCCTAATTTTTCAATATAGCCAATCATCTTCAGAACATGAACATTTACTGAAGATCCTTCTGTCATTTTACAGCGGAACAATTCCCTTGATACCTCATACCTCTCATTCCTGCATTTTGAATCAAACAACTCCTTGAAATGCAAAATGATAGTTTGAGAATCCATATTCTCATGCTGCTTTTGAAGTTCAGGAGACATGCTAGCCAACATCACACACGTGGCTTGCTCATCATCATCTGTATGACAAATGTACTCATTCAGTACCTCTTCAGGAGCATCAACAGGAGGAATATTAGGTTTGGCACGTTCAAGGACATATAGCCTCTTTTCTTGCTTGAGAACAATTCTCAAGTTTCTGTACCAGTTAGAGAAATTTAGTCCAGTCAACTTAGTAGCATCCAGTATGCTACGTAGGGAATGGTTGTTACTCATGGTGATATTAGTGATCTACAAATGCAAAGATAAAATAGTATTAATTTCATGTATACAATTTTCATTAACCAAATTAATATAAGGTCTTTAATATCCATTTGGTCTCCCACTATTTTACTCAAATTAATAGCCCTCACCATTAATTTGGGAAATTTAATGCATTAATTTCTTTAGTGGGCTAGGACCCATTTAATTTTATTTGACCTTGAGTGTGCTCAACAAATCAAAATAAAATTAAATTAGGTAGATAACTATTTATCAATCACATCTCTATGTGACTTCTAGATCAGTTAGGTGACAATTATTTGTCTAAATATAATTTTATGTTTCTCCTAACTATGCCTCTGATTCTACATGATCATGAGTGTGCTTATCCAAATCATGTAAATCAGTTAAGTAAAACCCATTATTCAGAAATATCCAATATTTCATAGCCATAAACATGTTCGAGAGAAAAGCAACCTTGAGTGTGCTCAACAAGTTAACTTTAATATAGAACTCAGGTTTATGCTATAATAATGGAAGGCATCATGTTCATAACATGTACTTAATATTTGAATGAGGGATTTTAGGTCTACGCCAATTTTTAGGTCTCATTAGTTAACATGCTAACAATATCGTACATCATATATATATATAACATACACCCCTAGCATGCATTTCTAATTGGATGATTATGGACTTTACTAAATAATTCTCTCGAGCCATTGGAGAGAATTACAGAGTCAAAAGCCTAGGTAGTAGCAATATAGGACTTCATAAGTCTTCTAAGCAGCTCCTTGAAGTATATTCACTAGCCCCTCTTTCTGCTTACAGTTACAAATAATTTTCTTATCTACTCTTTCTATAACTATATAACGTTTACATATTTCAAAAATAGAAATCCCGAGTTACATCGAGGGGAATAAGATGAGAAAAGAATTTACAATACATAATATAAGAGAAGGCAGGGAACACAGTCCCTATTTATGAATATACAGACATTCAACCATATAAAAAGCAATCACATTGGTCTTTAGTTCATAACCATCCATCATGCATTATAATCAAATTAAAATGCATAAATAAATTTAATCAACTTCATTGTTGTTGTTGGTTTCATGTGTAATTAAAATAATATTTCTAACAATTAGAAATATTAAATAAAATATATATATATATATATATATATATAATGTCCCTCCCACTAAATAATTCTATTTAATTGTCTTGAAAAAAATTTCTTTTAATTAATAAGTAATTAATTCACAATTAAATACCTATTAATTTAAGAAAACAATTAAATTAAATTTTATGCTACCCAATGCCATATATAATTTAGAAACAATTTTCTAATATTATATATATGTGAATTAAACATAATTTTAATTCAATATCTAATCTAATTAGATAAATAAAATCTCAAACAATTTTAGATACACCATAATCTGCCATTTAATTTTAGAAAACACATTTTTAAAAATTAATATTGAATTAAACAATTTAATTCAATAAATTCCTTTATCCAAATTTCCTAAATTAATTTTAGAAATTAATTTTCAAAATTAATATTAAATTAAATATTTTAATTAAATTTAAAAATATAATTGCAAAATAGACTAAAAGAAGACCGAGGGTAATTTGGGAACACGAAATTTTTAATGACATTTTTGTGATTTGCTAAAGGGGAAACAAAATAACTGGTGGCATTTTTGTAAATAAGTTGCAATGGCAAACTTGTAGTTTTACTTAAAATGAAGGGTAAACTAGTTCAGTGGCAAAACTGTAATTCTGCCCAAAACAGGTGAGCAGACTGCCCTTCCCCTCTCTCAATCTGGTTCATTGTGAACCAGAAGCAGCCATGGAGGCCACCAGCGCCGCCGCACTAGAGCTGGCCCTCGCAACAGCCAGCCCACGCTGTCAAAAGGCCGGCGACGCACAGGGATATCTCCGGCAGCCTTGCAAACATGTCCAGCGACCATGTGCGATCCAGAGCAGCAGAGCACAGCCCGATCTCCTCCATTTTTCTGCTGCCGGAAGCCACTATACCAGTAATGAGGAGTGCCGGTCACCAGATGGAGAGCCATCAGCGCATCTCCAGCAAGACAGCAGCTCGTCATTTGTGATGGCGTTGCAAGAAGGTGAGCTGGTGCGTCCAAGATCCTTACACGATCTTATCGTGTAACACCATCCATCTTCAAATGTCGTTCAGTCAAGCAAAATGACACTGGTCTAGAGATCCTCAACTATTTGAGGTTAACATCACTAGCCGCACGCACGCGAAGAACCAGTAGTGGCAGCCATCAATGTTCCTCAAGCTCCGATATACCCATATGATGGTTTACATATTTCGGTGACCCAATACATCATTTCTTTTCAAAGAAAAAAAATTTCAAGAAAAGAAAAGAACAGAAAAGTGGGAAAAAAACAGCGTAAGTTTCAGTTCTTTGAAATTTAGTTTTTCAGATCTAAAATCTTCAGAAACAAAACTCAAAATTAATGTCTCAAAGCTTTCCAAAACCATTCTGGAATCAAGATGGACCAAAAAAAAAAAATTCCAGAGGAACAAAATATACCAACACATGAATTAATTCTCATATTAACACCAACAACAACAAACCATTCTACAATTAATTAAAATGGTTCCGATACTACTATTAGAAAGCATTAATTTTTAATTAAACAAGATTAACTTTAATTAAGTATGGAATGGTGATAATTAAAATTTTATTTTTTAGCAAATTACCTCAAACAACTTGAGGAATTTTCTGATCACTGGACCGAGTTGTAGCAAATCACCAACCGTCTAGATGTCCGGCCTCTGATGGTATACACAGACAGATTGTGAGAAATTCTCCAAGACACTCTTAGAGAATATTAGGAGTTCTGAGTGCTAGCTCTTTTCTTTCTTCTCTCACTTGTCAAGAATGGAAGACAAGCTTCTCTATTTATAGGGAACAACCTTTTATAATTATAAATTTAACGATTTAAATTTGTTAATTATAAATTAACCCCTTATAAGAATTATAATTCATATAATTAATTCCTATAATTCTAGAAACTTTAAATTAAGTCTACACTTAATTATTAGGACATTAAGTAGTGTAAATAAAATTTATACTTCAGTCCTTAAGTCTCTAGAATTAATTTTATCAAGTCCAACATGATAATCCAATTTAATTCCTCACTTACAGTCTTTATGTATGTGACCCATTAGTTTCCAAATATGTTGGCCGCAAATATAATTAAATAAAATTAATACTTTAATTTTATCATCAATTCACAATTGATTAATTATATTTGTAGATCATTATTGACATCTAGCAATGTGTAACGACCACCCAAATATTAGAATTTGTCAAAGTGGAACTAACCTTTCTGTGATCAATCTGTCAGTGTAATTAATATCCTTCATTATAATATTTTAATTTATATATTGATGCATGGAGTGTGTCTGCTATGTATAAATCATTTATGTTCTCCCAGTATGATTGATTAATTAAATAAGATCTCAATCTTATTTTACTTTTTGCAAGGATTTAACAATTTATACTGGCCAAGAACAATTGAAATATTTTCCTTAATTACCTAAGGTGATGAATTCTATCTTGACAATTAAATATCTCCACGTAGTTCATACTATATCCAACAGCTGCCACATTCGTTATCCTTATATAGAATGACATGTGAGCAGTATCAAAATACAGTAATTCTTATATAAGATAACTTAATGTCTCAAGTCTAAGGATCATTTACATGACTGTCACGTGAGTCTTTCCATAGACATAGGTAAACTTCCATATGGAATCCTCGTGCGGGTCAATTCAGTGAACTTGTCACCACAAGCACTTACTGAAGGAACGGAAGCGTGAAAAACACAAGTTTATACCATTGAATTCAAAAATTTTCACCTAGGGTCACATGCACCATGCAAGATTTATTTTTATCTATTTGATTTCAATGATCAACAACATATTAAAACTCTTTTAATATATTTTTGGATCTGTATTTGCCATATAAGATTTTAAAATTAATCAGATTAATTTTAGAACCCTAGATTAAATCAAGAATGATTACACTAACCTCTTGATGCAATCGCAATGTCTCGCGCTTTGAGATTCGTCTTGAGGACACCGGATGTTGTCCTCTAGCTTGTCCACACCAAGAACACCTATGGCATCCCTTGAACAGCTTCTAAAGCTTTTTCTATTAATTAGAAATTCAAGTTCGCTTTTAAGAGATTAGAGATGTAAACTTGACACTATATACTATTTCTAGAGTTCTTAATTCAAGAGATTGATGGCTAATCTCTTTGAATTGATGAGAGATGAAGAAGAATAGATGAAAACCCTCAAAGTGGCGTGACAAATGAGAGGAGTGGCTGCTAGTTATTTTTTCTTTTCATAACCACACTTAAATAGCTAGGTTAACACATTAAACCCTTGCCACATGTCACCCTTTGATTAGCTCTAGGTTTAAGTGACCCAATCACATTGTGCCAAGTGTCAAACCTATATTTAATCTTGATTTTAATCATCTTACATGATTAAAAAACATTTGGCAAGCTTATGTGTAATCCCATGTGTCACCATCTCATGGTGCCACGTGTCACACTGTGAAATGATCAAAATGCCCCTGTGTCTTAATTTTGAGTTCTTAACCCAAAATAATTATTTTTTTTCTTCTTCTAATTTATATCAAATATAAATTAATTAATTAATCTCTATTAATTAATTTCTCATTAATTAAATTCATATTTAAACACTTTAAATATAAATTTAACTTATATTATACATCCAATAATCTAGATTTGGTTTCAAGTCATGCTAGGGACTTTGCAATTTAATTGCAAACCAAACCTATTTAATTAATCAATTAAACTCTTTAATTAATTAATTAAACCATATTTAAATAGGTGATAACTTGTGTACGTGTGTGACTTACTAGGCTCATCACTAATTGGCAATGAGACATGATATCAACTCTTAATATTATCAGAACTCTTTCTTACTATAAATGATTTCTCTAAATCATTTTATGAACCTCATAGACCATGGTTTGAAGGAACGGAAGCGTGAAAAATACAAGATTATACCATTGAATTCAAAAATTTTCACCTAGGGTCACATGCACCATGCAAGATTTATTTTTATCTATTTAATTTCAATGATAAACAACATATTAAAACTCTTTTAATATGTTTTTGGATCTGTATTTGCCATTTAAGATTTTAAAATTAAATCAAGAACGATTACACTAACCTCTTGATGTGCTGCAGCGTGTCTGCGCCTTTGAGATTCGTCTTCAGGACACCAGATGTTGTCCCTCTAGCTTGTCCACACCAAGAACACCTATGGCAGCCCTTGAACAGCTTCTAAAGCCTTTTCTATTAATTAGAAATTCAAGTTCTGCCTTTTAAGAGATTAAAGATGTAAACAGGACACTAGAAACAATTTCTAGCGTTCTTAATTCAAGAGATTGATGGCTAATCTCTTTGAATTGATGAGAGATGAAGAGAAATAGCTGGAGAGGCTCAAAGTGGCGTGACAATTGAGAGGAGAGGCTGCTGGTTATGTTATCTTTTCATAACCACACTTAAATAGCTAGGTTAACACATTAAACCCTAGCCACATGTCACCTTTTGATTAGCTCTAGGTTTAAGTGACCCAATCACATTGTGCCAAGTGTCAAACCTATATTTAATCTTGATTTTAATCATCTTACATGATTAAAAAAACATTTGGCAAGCTTATGTGTTATGCCATGTGTCACCATCTCATGGTGCCACGTGTCACACTGTGAAATGACCAAAATGCCCCTGTGTCTTAATTTTGAGTTCTTAACCCAAAATAATTATTTTCTTCTTCTAATTAATTTATATCAAATATAAATTAATTAATTAATCTCTATTAATTAATTTCTCATCAATTAAATTCATATTTAAACACTTTAAATATAAATTTAATTTATACTACACATCCAATAATCTAGATTTGGTTTCAAGTCATGCTAGGGACTTTGCAATTTAATTGCAAACCAAATCTATTTAATTAATCAATTAAACTCTTTAATTAATTAATTAAATCATATTTAAATAGGTGATAACTTGTGTATGTGTGTGACTTACTAGGCTTATCACTAATTGGCAATGAGACATGATATCAACTCTTAATATCATCGAACTCTTTCTTACCATAAATGATTTCTCTAAATCATTTTATGAACCTCATAGACCATGGTTAACACCTAGCATAGCATGCCATGGCCACCCAATTAGTAATAAGGTTTACCTTAAATGAACCTATAATCATATGTTACCATGCACTAGAATCTCTCTCATTACAAAATCCCAACTCAAGCCGGAGTCATGGTTTATGTCAAACTCCATTTGCTATGAATATTATGTTCTCTTTTAATTCCAGTTCTTGATTAAAAGATTTTTCTCATCGTAAACTCTTTTCGAATAAATCTATCTGTCTCTGCCAGAACTTGAAACATCAAGAACAATTAAATGAACATAGGATTTTAACTCTATTTACTTAGAGGAACAGATTCCATCTTGATCAACACCTACCTCCATATATAACTAGCAGGAGCCAACACATGCCCATATACCCATACATAGTACAAGTATGAAAGCAGAATCAAACTCAAACTACCTATATACAAGATAACTATGCTATCTCATGTCTAAAGATTATATGCACTGATATGATTTATGACAAAACATTGATAAGAGTAAACTCCATGTGCTTGTCATAAGTGTCTCTGGTTCGGCCTACTTATCATTTATAAGTGCCTATCATATTTGTTATATGGCATGAGACTCACCATTCCATCTTATTTATATCTCATATAAATAACTTGGGAACAAATATGAATACAATCTTTCTGGATAAGTCATGTCCTTATTATGAAGTATCCTCGATTGTGAACCTATTTATGATACTTTGTACTAGAAATATTGTCACTCATATTCTTAACAACTTAAGAATAATATTTCTAACAAAATATCAATGGACCTTTTCTATTACACATAAATATATTATGTAAACGGAAAAGTGGAAATGCCTTTTATTATTAAAAATATGTACAAGACACATACTAAATGATATGCTCTAGGCATACTACTAACAATCTCCCACTAGCACTAGAGCCATTCATTACAATATCTTAGACCCATCTTCTCAAGATGTCGGTCTAACTGAGCTTGTGACAAAGGCTTAGTGAATGGATCACTGGTTTTTCACCGATGTTATTTTTCTCGCATGGCTATATCGCCTTGCCCAACTATATATCTGATAATGTGGTAGTGCCTTTCTATGTGTTTGGATTTTGGGTGAGACCTTAGTTCCTTAGCCTGTATGACTGCTCCATTGTTGTCACAGTGTAATGGAACTGCTGACTCAATGGAAGGAACTACTGTAAGTTCTCACTACGAACTTCTTTATCCAAACAGCTTCCTTTGCAAGATCTCGATGCAAAGAATATACTCACCTCGTGAGTGGAATCTGCAATGCGTGCTCTGCTTGGAACTCTTCCAACCGATCGCACCTCCATTATAAATGAACACATATCTAGAGGTAGACTTTCTATCATCGATATCCGATTGGAAATCGAATCGTGATAACCATCCAATTGCAAGTCTCCACCTCCATATATCAAGAATAAATCCTTAGTTCTTCTCAAGTACTTAAGGATATTCTTGATACTATCCATGTTCCAAACTCGGATTGGATTGATACCGCTAGTCAAACTAATAAAGATATGCGATATCCGCCTAGTACACAACATTGCATACATTAAACTTCCAATAGCAAGCATATGGAATCTCGGCCATCTTATCTCTTTCTTCAGTGTCTTTGGAGACATCTCTTTAGAAAGGTGGATACCATGTCTCATCGGTAACAATCCTCTCTTGGAATCAAGCTTGTTAAACCTCTTTAACACCTTTTCCAAGTATAGACTTTGGGATAAACCTATTATTCTTTCGCTCTATCTCTATAGATGCGAATCCCAAGAATATAGGTTGCCTCCCTAAGTCTTTCATGGAGAATGTATTTGACAACCATACCTTTATAGTCGTCAACATACTGTGTCATTACCTATCAACAAGATGTCATCCACATATAAGACAAGGAAAGTGATAGCACTTGTCACTAACCTTCTTATATACACATGGCTCATCCTCATTTTTGATAAAACCAAAGGATTTAATGGCTTCATCAAAACGGATGTTCCAACTCCTCGAAGCTTGTTTCAACCCATAAATGGATCGCTTTAGCTTGCATACCTTGGAACCATCTTGGGATTCAAATCCCTTAGGTTGTTCCATGAAAATGTTTTCTTCAATGTATCCATTGAGAAAAGTCGCTTTGACATCCATCCGCCAAATCTCATAATCATAGTATGCACTATTGCTAATAAAATCCTAATTGATTTAAGCATGGCAACAGGTGAGAAAGTCTCCTCATAGTCTATTCCTTGCCTTTGGCGAAACCCTTTCGCTACTAGCCTTGCCTTATAGGTCTCTACCTTTCCATTAGAACCAATTTTCTTCTTGAAAACCCATTTGCTCCCTATAGGTACAATACCTTCAGGTGGGTCAACAAGATCCCAAACTTGATTCTTATACATGGAATCAATCTCAGATTTCATAGCATCAATCCATTTTGAAGAGTCTATATCTGATATAGCTTCTTCATAGGTAAGTGGATCATCTCCATGATCTACTTCTTCATGAGTAGACAACTCTTGTTCTTCTTCATGAAGAAAACCATATCTCACTGGTGGGTGAGATACCCTGGTTGTTCTACGAGGAATAGATGTAGATGTTTCATCAATAGGTATAGGTTGACTAGATGGATCTGTATCCATCTGATCTGTTGGTTGGTCAGAATTCTCCAATTCTAACTCTATTTGCCTTCCTTTGCCTCCTTCTTGAACAAACTGTTGTTCAAGAAATGTGGCATCTCTACTTATCACAACCTTTTGTGAAGTAGGCAAATAAAAATAATATCCAAAACTATCTTTTGGATATCCAACAAATCGACCTTTTTCTGATCTTGTCTCCAATTTATCAGTGTTCACCTTTTGATATAAGTCGGACAACCCCAAATCTTAACATGCTTAAGACTTGGTTTTCTTCCATGCCATATCTCATAAGGTGTGGAAGAAACGATTTTGATGGAATCCTATTCGAATATACAAATCGATTCTAATGCAAATCCTCAAAAGGAGATTGGCATATCAAGATAGCTCATCATACTGCACCATATCCAATAGGGTACGATTTCTCCTTCAGATACACCATTCACCGTGTGGCGTTCTCGGAGGAGTCACCGAGAAACAATGCCATGCTCTCTCAAGTATTCATCAAATTCAAGACTCAAATATTCACCTCCACGATCCGATCGAAGAGCTTTAATACTCTTTCTGCTTGATTTTCTACTTGATTTAAATTCTTTGAACTTTTCAAAAGATTCATGTTTGTATTTCATCAAATACAAATACCCAAACCTTGATTTATCATCGAAAGGTAATAAAATAATGAAAACCCTCTAGCCATTTCTTTAAACGGACCACATACCTCACTCTGTATTAATTCCAAAATATTTTCAGCTCTTAGCCCTTGTCCAACAAAGGGTGATCTAGTCATTTTGCCTTGAAGGCAAGATTCACAAGTTGGAGTAGGCTCAGAGCCCAATGAGGATAGAATCCCCATTTTCTCCAATTTTGCAATCCTATCTTCTGCAACATGACATAACCTTAAGTGCCAAATATATTTTGAACTTGAGTTGGTTTTCACCATGGCATTGTATTCTTTTAGATTGATATACTGCGGTGGAAACACTTTCTTCGGCAATGGAAACACTTTCCTATTGGCGGTGGAAACACTTTCTTTGCCTTCATCGACTTTAGTCTTCCTTTTCTGTTTAGCTATTTTCTTAGAAGGACCAGGAATCTGAGGTTTCTTTTTCTTATTGCCTTTCTTCTTGTTGGACTTTCCAGCAGAAGAAGATGCAACCAAAGCTACCTCTTTTCTTTTATTGCCTGGCATATTCTTTTGGGCAATAACCAGCATGTTGAGTAAACCAGCTAAGGTGCATTCCTGTTTAATCATATGGAAATTTGTCACAAAATTCCCAAAAGACTCGTGAAGGATCAAGGATCAAATCCGTTTGTAGTTGGAAATCCATGTTGAAGTCAAGATGTTCCAACTGCTCAATCAGCCGAATCATCTTGTGGACATGATCCCCAACATTCTGTCCCTCAGACATCCTCATACGGAATAGCTGTCTAGATATCTCATACCTAGCATTCTCTTTGTGCTCACCATACAACTCTTGTAGGTGAAGGAGGATCTCACTCGCTCTCCATGTTCTCATGTTGCTTCTGTAACTCATTACTCATGAAAGCAAGCATGTAACACTTAGCTCTCATATCATGCTCCTTCCACTTGTCCAAAGTTTCATGTTCCTCTTAAGTGGCCTCTGGAGGTAAGGGACCAGGAACATTTAAATCTAGAACATATCCTATATGTTCAAGGTTCCGGACAAGTTTTAAATTTCTTAGCCAATCGCATGATTAGGTCTTGTCAACCTGTTGTGATCAAGTATGCTTGCAAGGATATTGGATGGTGGTGGTTGTTCTGTGCTCATTATTATCAAAAAATTAATTGCATAAATAACCAGATTAATTAGTAAATGTATCATGTAATTAACCAAATATGATTATGGTCTTTAATCAAATTGGTCCTCCCACTAACTTAGCGAATCCTACACTTCCAAAGTAGAAAACGGAAATCCTAGTTGGATGGATTTCTAGTGGGTGATTGAATTCTTATAATTCTATTGATCATCCTCAGGTACATCCATTATTGGAATTACAATAAACTATAAGTGAGCAACTCCTTGCCCATCACATCTCATGTGAGGTTCAATCCTTTACCTAGCCCCTAATGCTCAAAATCTGTGTACATCCATTATTGACTTATCTTGCATTAGTTAAGTTGATCCCATTGAGCCAGTAATTATGCAAATAATTTTAATGTCCTCAGGTACATCCAATATTGGAAACTAAACCATTTACATATTTACAACATCTCATGCTTAACAATTATTCTTAAGAAAATCTCTTAAATAAATTGCATCTTATGCAACTATTTAAAATTTCTTAAAATAATTGCCCCAATGGAGGGCCTATGTTATAATTACTTTAATTATAGCATTTCCAACTTAATCATTTATTTGGAAGATTTAATGGTCATTCTATTTACTATTAAGGTCTCACTTTGCACATTATCCATTTTGCATGCATATATCATATAATTGCATACATTCCCATACATCTCATGCATTCATGGATAAGTGAAATATGGTATGATCATGGACTTTCTAAGGGATTCAATTCGAGCCACCAAGAATTGAATCGGGCATTCCTAGGTGCATTTCATTCATTCATTTTACAAGAGTTGCTGAAGGAGTACATAATCAACACTTGATATTGAATTCCTCCCACTGGTCCCACCAATGCTCTTGACCTCCTTGAACTTCTTGCAATCCAATATTACATAGTAATCCTTGGCATACCAAGGCGAATTTACAAGAACTTAAATAAATGAAATTACAACCCAAAAATATTACAAACTTAATAATACATGCCCAAAATAAATTAAAATAAATTAATTTACAATCCCAAAGAAACATAAAAGAAATAAATCCAATCACATTGGTCTTTTATAGTCCATGATCATCCATCATGCATATCACTATTTAACAATTAAATAAAACATACATACTTAAATTAAATTGAATATCTCATATTCAACTAAAAAATCAGATTTGAATATGATTCAAATAAATTTAAAAATTCAGATTTGAATCTCATTCAAGCAAATTTAAAAATTGATTTGAATCACATTCAAACAACTTCAAAAATTCAGATTTGAATCACATTCAAACATTTTTAAAAATCAGATTTGAATCACATTCAAATATTTTTAAAAATATAAGATCTTAATTTTATTGTATCAATTTTAAAAAATCAGATTTAAATATGATTCAAACAACTTTAAAAATTCAGATTTGAATCACATTCAAACAACTTTTAAAATTCAGATTTGAATCACATTCAAACAATTTTTAAAATTCTGATTTGAATCATAATTTAATTGTGTGATTAAAACAACTAATTAAACACTTTAATTAGTCAAAGAATAGGCCTTAGATCATACAACAATTGCAGAATTAAAAGCCAAACCTTGAATCACCCATGGAACCATTGTTGCATACACCAAAGGTGGCTTCACCATGTGTGACGCCACATCTCATGATCCAACCAGCAATGAATCTCTTGATCTCATGATCAAACACACAATTAAATTATATAATCAACAATCTAAATGGCAAATATAGTGGCTCTGATACCAATTGAAGGAACGGAAGCGTGAAAAATACAAGATTATACCATTGAATTCAAAAATTTTCACCTAGGGTCACATGCACCATGCAAGATTTATTTTTATCTATTTAATTTCAATGATAAACAACATATTAAAACTCTTTTAATATGTTTTTGGATCTGTATTTGCCATTTAAGATTTTAAAATTAAATCAAGAACGATTACACTAACCTCTTGATGTGCTGCAGCGTGTATGCGCCTTTGAGATTCTTCTTCAGGACACGGATGTTGTCCTCTAGCTTGTCCACACCAAGAACACCTATGGCAGCCCTTGAACAGCTTCTAAAGCCTTTTCTATTAATTAGAAATTCAAGTTCTGCCTTTTAAGAGATTAAAGATGTAAACAGGACACTAGAAACAATTTCTAGCGTTCTTAATTCAAGAGATTGATGGCTAATCTCTTTGAATTGATGAGAGATGAAGAGAAATAGCTGGAGAGGCTCAAAGTGGCATGACAATTGAGAGGAGAGGCTGCTGGTTATGTTATCTTTCATAACCACACTTAAATAGCTAGGTTAACACATTAAACCCTAGCCACATGTCACCTTTTGATTAGCTCTAGGTTTAAGTGACCCAATCACATTGTGCCAAGTGTCAAACCTATATTTAATCTTGATTTTAATCATCTTACATGATTAAAAAAAACATTTGGCAAGCTTATGTGTTATGCCATGTGTCACCATCTCATGGTGCCACGTGTCACAATCGTGAAATGACCAAAATGCCTCGTGTCTTAATTTTGAGTGCTTAACCCAAAATAATTATTTTCTTCTTCTAATTAATTTATATCAAATATAAATTAATTAATTAATCTCTATTAATTAATTTCTCATCAATTAAATTCATATTTAAACACTTTAAATATAAATTTAATTTATACTACACATCCAATAATCTAGATTTGGTTTCAAGTCATGCTAGGGACTTTGCAATTTAATTGCAAACCAAATCTATTTAATTAATCAATTAAACTCTTTAATTAATTAATTAAATCATATTTAAATAGGTGATAACTTGTGTATGTGTGTGACTTACTAGGCTCATCACTAATTGGCAATGAGACATGATATCAACTCTTAATATCATCAGAACTCTTTCTTACCATAAATGATTTTTCTAAATCATTTTATGAACCTCATAGACCATGGTTAACACCTAGCATAGCATGCCATGGCCACCCAATTAGTAATAAGGTTTACCTTAATTGAACCTATAATCATATGTTACCATGCACTAGAATCTCTCTGTTACAAAATCCCAACTCAAGCTGGAGTCATGGTTTATGTCAAACTCCATTTGCTATGAATATTATGTTCTCTTTTAATTCCAGTTCTTGATTAAAAGATTTTTCTCATCAGAAACTCTTTTCTGAATAAATCTATCTGTCCTGGCCAGGAACTTGAAACATCAAGAACAATTAAATGAACATAGGATTTTATCTCTATTTACTTAGAGGAACAGATTCCATCTTGATCAACACCTACCTCCATATATAACTAGCAGAAGCCAACACATGCCCATATACCCATACATAGTATAAGTATGAAAGCAGATCAAACTCAAACTACCTATATACAAGATAACTGTATATCTCAGTCTAAAGATTATATGCACTGATATGATTTATGACAAAACATTGACAAGAGTAAACTCCATGTGCTTGTCATAAGTGTCACTGGTTCGGCCTACTTATCATTTAGAAGTGCCTATCATATTTGTTATATGGCATGAGACTCACCATTCCATCTTATTTATATCTCATATAAATAACTTGGGAACAAATATGAATACAATCTTTCTGGATAAGTCATGTCCTTATTATGAAGTATCCTCGATTGTGAACCTATTTATGATACTTTGTACTAGAAATATTGTCACTCATATTCTTAACAACTTAAGAATAATATTTCTAACAAAATATCAATGGACCTTTTCTATTACACATAAATATATTATGTAAACGGAAAAGTGGAAATGCCTTTTATTATTAAAAATATGTACAAGATACATACTAAATGATATGCTCTAGGGCATACTACTAACATGGTTAACACCTAGCATAGCATGCCATGACCACCCAATTAGTAATAAGGTTTACCTTAAATGAACCTATAATCATATGTTACCATGCACTAGAATCTCTCTGTTACAAAATCCCAACTCAAGCTGGAGTCATGGTTTATGTCAAACTCCATTTGCTATGAATATTATGTTCTCTTTTAATTCCAGTTCTTGTTTAAAAAGATTTTCTCATCAGAAACTCTTTTCTGAATAAATCTATCTGTCCTGGCCAGGAACTTGAAACATCAAGAACAATTAAATGAACATAGGATTTTATCTCTATTTACTTAGAGGAACATATTCCATCTTGATCAACACCTACCTCCATATATAACTAGTAGGTGCCAATAGATGCCCATATACCCATACACAGTACAAGTGATGAGAATCAAGCTACATCCACAACAAAGGATTTCATCCAAGGTCCAATTACTAGAGCTAGAGCTAAATCACTTCAGAATTTAATTTGTGAAATCATAAGGAGCAAGGATTATGTGGAATGGCATGAAGAAAAATGTAAAGGATTAAATTTGGTGAAAATTATGCTTAGAAGTGACCAGGTGTCACGTGGAGCATTAGATTACATGGAATAACCTGTGGACATGCATGCACCAGATCCAACCCATGTACATGTATCTGCTGGCACCTTTTTCAAGGAATACTCCATCTGTTATAACCACTTCTCTTTTGGACTTAAATGCCCTTATTTGCTGCTGCATTAAATTTACTTTTTGTAAGGAGTTTTTAGTCTTTTGATAGATTAATTTTTGTTTGGACTTAAAGCCCCTTATAGCTGTTACTAAAGTAGGGATATTTTTGTCTTTAGTTTTGAAGCAAGAGGCTATAAATACAAGTGTAATGAGAGAGTGGAGGACACACTTGAATATTAATGAGAGATTGTTTCTGCTCCTCTAGTGAGTAAATTGGTCGTTGCCTTTGTTCTTGTGAAGCTCATTAACTTGCCGAGATTCTATCTTGCAAGGTTTAATGTGCATAATATACTTGGTTTATTCATTCTCCATATGAAATAGTTCAATAATCAAAATTCTGATATTTTCTTTGAATTACACAACAATCTGATTGTGCTGGTTCAAAGATTCAAATTCATACATCTTGATTTTGTGCTTTTCCATATTGTTCATTTAATTCTTGAATGTGGGTTTTCAAGTTACCAATTACTTGAAGGTTCACATCAGTTTTTGGTATCAGAGCCATGTACAAAGGTTCCCTGACGTTATTCGGGAGAGGTCGGGGTGAACGAGTCATGACCCCAGTTACTTCACGAGGACGTTCAGTCAAAAAGGGTCGGGAATGAGGCGTCCCACATCGATTCTGCAGGGAGGTCTTGGGTGTTATATATATGGGTTTGCAAACCTCCCCTTGAGAGCTGGCTTTTGAGGCGGAGTTAGGCAGGTTCATATCATTTGGTATCAGAGCCTCACTCTGTATGGGTCGGTGGGCCATGTACAAAGGTTCCCTGACGTTATTCGGGAGAGGTCGGGGTGAACGAGTCATGACCCCAGTTACTTCACGAGGACGTTAGCCTAAAGGGCCTGGGAATGATGCGTCCCACATCGATTCTGCAGGGAGGTCTTGGGTGTTATATATATGGGTTTGCAAACCTCCCCTTGAGAGCTAGCTTTTGAGGCGGAGTTAGGCAGGTTCATATCATTTTTCCATCTGTTATAACCACCTCTCTTTTGGACTTAAATGCCCTTTTTTGCTGCTGTATTAAATTTACTTTTTGTAAGGAGTTTTTAGTCTTTTGATAGATTAATTTTTGTTTGGACTTAAAGCTCCTTACAGCTGTTACTAAAGTAGGGATATTTTTTGTCTTTAGCTTTGAAGCCAAGAGGCTATAAATACAAATGTAATGAGAGAGTGGAGGACACACTTGAATATTAATGAGAGATTGTTTCTGCTCTTCTAGTGAGTAAATTGGCTGTTGCCTTTGTTCTTGTGAAGCTCATTAACTTGCTGAGATTCTATCTTGCAAGGTTTAATGTGTATAATATTCTTGGTTTATTCATTCTCCATATGAATTAGGTCAAGAATCCCATTTCTGATATTTTCTTTGAATTACACAACAATCTGATTGTGCTGGTTCAAAGATTCAAATTCATACATCTTGATTTGGTGCTTTCCATATTGTTCATTTAATTCTTGAATGTGGGTTTTCAAGTTACCAATTACTTGAAGGTTCACATCAGTTTTGGTATCAGAGCAAAGGGACATCCAAACAAGGTAGATTCTCTATTTGCTTTTTGTTCTTTGTGTTTCTTACCTTCTTCATATTTGCTGTTTGGCTCTTGGGGTTTAGTTGGACCTGTTTGTTAAAAATTTGTTTTGTTGGGTTTGTCTTAGGGTTTTGGGTTAATCAAGCCAAAGCGATTATTCTAGCCATCCATTTTGCTTCCTTCATTTTGATATTAAGCATGAGAGATTATCAGTTCATTGAGTTTGACTTACCAATTTGGCTTGAAACTGCATCAAAGAATATTTGGGTGTGTTTAAGACGTTGAGTGTAAATTTTGGGGTTGTTTGATATCGTTTACTTTGAACCAAAAATTTTGGCAGACTGATCAAATTATGTTCACATAGCAAATAGACCTAGAAATTTTTGAAAATTTACAAGGTGTTTATACCCCATATCAGTAGTTCCCATATTAAATTTCAGCTTAAAATTCAACCATTTTCATAGGGAACCAAAATTTTGCGACAGAATCGATCAAAATAAGTTCACATAGCAAATATACCCAGAAATTTCTGAAAATTTACCGGGTGTTTATACCCCATATCAGTAGTTCCCAAATTAAATTTCAGCTTAAAATTCATCCGTTTGTGTGGGAAACCAAAATTTTGCGGCAGACCCGATCAAATTAAGTTCACATAGCAAACCAGCCCCAAAATTCCTGAAAATTTACAGGCCATTTGTGCCACATTTGAGCTATTCTCAAATTAAATTTCAGCTCAAAATTTAATCGTTTGTGTGGGGAACCAAAATTTTGCGGCAGACACAATTATATTTGATTTACATAGTAAGTCTGTCAAGAAAAGGCTGAAATTCTTGCAGCAATTAGTTAGTATTGGGTTGCATTTGCCTACTCAGTTTCAGATCAAAATACACTCATTTGCTTGGTGATCCTAAATTTATGCAATTCTTGGTGTATTGTGTGAACTGCTGGTAATTGTGATAAGTTGGTGCCAAACTTGGATATTTAAGCTTAATATCTCTACTCTAGGTTGTCTCTTTTCCAGCTTACTACTCTTTTATTTTGGTGTCTTCTTTCTTGATTCCTATTGCATTACATTTCCATACTTGAGCTTTTCTTTTCTTGACTTCTTGAATCCCATTATTGTTTTCTTGATTACTCGTTTTGATCCGTCACGTTCAAGAATTTTATTGTGTGTTAAATTTTTGTGGGTACAGTCTTGGTTTGAGTTACTTGAGTTTGATAAGAACTTGTGGACATAGCAAAGAGAGGTAAAAGGCACAGAGTGGTGAGTTCATAAGAGGGAAAAAGCCTTGTTGAGTTAAACACGAGTGGAGTGTCCTCCGTTGAGTGTAAACACATAAGGGAGTGAGTGAGGTGTTTTCTTTACACTAACCATTTTCTTACAGGTCTGAAAACATGTCTAGAAGGGGTGATGGTAGTGAGGGGGAAGGTGAAAATCCATTCTACATGCAAATGTCAGACAACAATTTGAAAGAATGAATGTTGTGTGCAATGAAATCATAGATAGGTTGGAAAGATTGGAGCAAAGAGATAGGCAAAATGAGAGAAGGCCAAATAGGAGGGATCTTGTACCTCCAGTAGTTGAAGCTGATGAAGTTGAGGTTGATAACTATGATTTTGAGGTTGAAAGACCTAGGAGGGGTAGATATGAGAGAAGAGCTGAAGATAGGAGGAATGGGGATAGGAGGATAAGAAGAGAGGAAAGAGAGAGGAATAGGGTAGATGACAATATCAAAAGTATTAAAATGAGCATCCCTTCTTTCCAAGGGAAAATGATCCGGATGTGTATCTTGAATGGGAAAGGAAGGTAGAAGCTGTGTTTGATTGTCATCACTATTCAGAGTAAAAGAAAGTAAAGTTAGCAGCAGAGAATTTACTGATTATGCTTTGGTATGGTGGGATCAAGTGTTGATTAGTAGAAGGAGAAATTATGAGCAATCAATTACAACCTGGGTGAGATGAAAACTATAATGAGGAAGAGATTTGTTCCTAGTCATTACTATAGAGAGCTACATCAGAGGTTACAAAGATTGACTCAAGGTTCTAAAAGTGTTGAAGATTATCATAAAGAAATGGAAATTGCTATGATTAGAGCAAATGTGGAGGAGGATAGAGAAGCCACCATGGCTAGATTCTTGAATGGGCTAAACAAGGAGATTGCTCATATTGTTGAGTTACATCACTATGTTGAGTTGGAGGATATGGTCCACATGGCTATGAAGGTAGAAAGGCAACTTAAAAGCAAGTCAAAATTTGGAGGAAATGCAGGTACTTCTTCATCTTGGAAGTCTAACTGGAAGAAGGAGGATAGGGAAAAGGCTTTTAGCAACTATAAGAAAAATGAGGATAAGGATAAGGAAAAGAAGGTGGAGAAGAAATTTGTAGAAAGTAAAGGAAAGGAGGTTGCAACAACTACCCAAAATAGAGATCTGAAGTGATTTAGGTGTTTGGGCAGAGGACACATAGCTTCTCAATGCCCTAACAAGAGAGTCATGGTCATGAGAGAAAATGGTGAGAAAGAAACGGAGGATGAAATTGTTAGTGATTACACATCTTCAGGGAGGAGGATGCAGAGGTAGAATATGTCAAGGAAGTGCTCTAGTGATTATGAGAGCATTAAATACTCAAGTAAAGGAGGATGTTGGTGATGAATTGCAAAGAGAAACAATTTTTCATACAAGGTGTCTTATCCAAGACAAAGCTTGTAGTGTCATCATTGATGGGGGAAGTTGTGCCAATGTTGCTAGTACTATTTTGGTGCAGACTAAGGTTGAGGACTTCAAACACCCTAGACCCTATAAATTGCAGTGGTTGAATGAATGTGGTGAGGTGAAAGTAACAAACGAGTAATCGATTTCCTTTGCAATAGGAAAGTATCAATATGAGGTTATGTGTGACGTGGTTCCAATGCAAGCCGGCCATTTATTACTTGGCCGACCATGGCAATTTGATAGAAAGGTGATCCACGATGGGTATAAAAATAGGTATTCTTTTGAAATGAATGAAAGGAAAATCATTTTGGCACCTATGACACCAAAATAGATTTATGAAGACCAAACAAGGCTTAAGCAAGCAATGGGTGAGGTAAAATCAAGAGTGG
This sequence comes from Hevea brasiliensis, assembly GCF_030052815.1. NCBI lineage: Eukaryota > Viridiplantae > Streptophyta > Magnoliopsida > Malpighiales > Euphorbiaceae > Hevea > Hevea brasiliensis. The sequence continues at coordinate 79,031,252 of NC_079505.1, forward strand.
CCGACAAGAGAGCAGAGAAGAAAAGAAGGAGTGAAAAGAAATTGACTGAAAATGTTACGAGTGAGCAAGACAAGGGTGGTTGTGAGGAAAGAAAACAGAGTAAAGAAAACATTCCAAGAGTGCTTAAAAAAGTTGAATCTTCGGCGCAAAAGGAGAGCTGTGCGGAAAGAGAGGAGAGAAAATTAAGCTTGTATGCTAAAGGAAGAGATGTGAGGAATGTCATGTTTGCCAATAAGCAAATGTTATTAATTGTGTTTAAGGACTTGTTTATCCACATCTAACCTTGACCCCAATTTTCCTAGTGTTGTTGTCTCCCTTTTGCAGGAACATGAGGATGTACTACCTGAGGAGATGCCAGCTGGACTGCCGCCTATTCGAGGGATTGAGCACCAGATTGATTTTGTACCTGGAGCAGTTATTCCCAACCGTCCAGCCTATAGAACTAACCCTGAAGAAACCAAAAAATTACAAAGGCAAGTTGAGGAATTGCTAACTAAGGGTTATGTGAGAGAAAATATGAGCCCTTGTGTTGTACCCGTCCTTTTGGTACCAAAGAAAGATGGCACATGGCGCATGTGTGTGGATTGTAGGGCGGTCAACAAAATCACTGTAAAGTATCGCCACCCTATACCTAGATTGGATGATATGTTGGATGAACTTTGTGGTGCTTGTGTTGAAAAGCGGATATCATCAAATTCGCATGAAAGTAGGAGATGAATGGAAGACTGCATTTAAAACAAAGCATGGACTATATGGGTGGTTAGTGATGCCTTTTGGGCTAACTAATGCTCCTAGCACTTTTATGAGATTGATGAATCATGTGTTGCGTGCTTTTATTGGAAAATTTGTTGTTGTTTATTTCGATAATACATTGGTTTGTAGTAGAGACATGAATGAACATATGCATCATTTAAAAGCTGTATTCGATGTGTTAAGAAAGGAAAATTATATGCTAACTTGAAGAAATGTTCATTTTGCATGGAAAAGGTTGTCTTTTTAGGATTTGTCATTAGTGCTAATGGTGTTGAAGTTGATGATGAAAAAATTAGAGCTATTAGAGACCGCCCATTCCAAAGATCGCATCCAAGTACGTAGTTTTCATGGACTAGCTAGTTTCTATAGAAGATTTATTAAGAATTTCAGTACCATTGCAGCACCATTGAATGATCTTGTCAAAAGAATGTTAATTTTGTTTGGGAACAGAAACAAGATGATGCTTTTCACAAAATTAAAGAGATGTTATGTTCCGCTCTGTATTGGCTTTACCTGATTTTTCTAAAACTTTTGAGATTGAGTTTGACGATCAGAATAGGTATTGGAGCCGTTTTAATGCAGGAAAAGAGACCAATAGCATACTTTAGTGAGAAGCTTCATGGAGCAGCTTTAAACTATTCTACATATGACAAGGAGTTGTATGCATTGGTACGTGCCTTGGAAACATGGCAACATTACCTTTGGCCAAAGCAATTTGTCATCCACACGGATCATGAGTCATTGAAGCATATCAAGGGGCAAAATAAGTTGAGTAGGCACCATGCAAAATGGGTTGAGTTCCTTGAGACCTTCCCATATGTGATTCAATACAAACATGGGAAAGAAAATGTGGTGGTCGATGCCTTATCTCAAGGTATAACCTTCTTGCCCTTCTTGATGCAAAGTTATTAGGATTCGAATATGTGAAAAAATTATATGTCAAGATGATGACTTTGCTAGAGTGTATGCACTTGTGAAAAGAATGCTTTTGAGAAGTTTTATAGGCATGATGGATATTTGTTTAGAGAAAATAGATTGTGTGTGCCTAAGAGTTCCATGCGTGAATTACTTGTGAATGAGTCTCATTGGTGGATTAATGGGTCATTTTGGTGTTGCCAAAACTTTAGCTGTATTGAAGGAACATTTTTATTGGCCGAATATGAAAAGAGATGTTGAAAGAGTATGTGCTAGGTGCATTGTGTGTGCTAAGGCTAAATCTAGAGTTTTGCCACAAGGTTTGTATACACCTTTGCCTACCCCTAGTGATCCTTGGGTTCATTTGTCTATGGATTTTGTGTTGGGATTACCTAGGTCTAAACAAGGCCATGATTCAATTTTTGTTGTTGTTGATGTGTTTTCAAAAATGGCACATTTTATTCCATGCCATAAAACCGATGATGCTACAAATGTTGCAAATTTATTTTTTAGAGATATTGTTAGGTTGCATGGCATACCTAAGAGTTTAGTTAGTGATAGGGATGTTAAATTCCTTAGTCACTTTTGGAAGGTTTTGTGGGGAAAATTGGGCACCAAGTTGTTATTTTCCACCACTTGTCACCCACAAACTGATGGTCAAATCAAGTAGTAAATAGGACACTAACTACTCTTTTGTGTCGTGGTTAAGCAAAATTTGAAGTCATGGGAAGATTGCATTCCACTTGTTGAATTTGCATACAATAGAAGTGTGCATTCTTCTCGGCTATTCTCCATTTGAAATTGTGTATGGTTTCAATCCTTCAACTCCTTTGGATCTTTTACCTTTGCTCGTGGAACGAGCTTGCTAGTTTAGATGGAAAAAGAAAAGCACTGGTGAAGAAAATCCATGAACAAGCCAAGCTTCAAATTGAAAAGAACAATGAAAAATATGCTAGTCAAGCCAACAAAGGAAGGAAGAAAGTCACATTTCAACTCGAGATTGGGTATGGGTTCACTTGCAAAGAAAGGTTTCTCTCAAGGAAATCAAAATTACAACCAAGATATGATGGACCTTTCCAAGTGCTTACCAAAATTAATGATAACGCTTACAAAATAAACCCGCCTGAGTATAATGTCAAGCCACCTTCAATGTTGCTGATTTATCTCCTTGTGTTGATGCAGGAACAGATTCGAGGACGAATCCTTTTGAAGCGGAGGGGAATGATGAGAATCAAGCTACATCCACAACAAAGGATTTCATCCAAGGTCCAATTACTAGAGCTAGAGCTAAATCACTTCAGAATTTAATTTGTGAAATCATAAGGAGTAAGGATTATAAGCTGGAATGGCATGAAGAAAAATGTAAAGGATTAAATTTGGTGAAAATTATGCTTTGAAGTGACCAGGTGTCACGTGGAGCATTAGATTACATGGAATAACCTGTGGACATGCATGCACCAGATCCAACCCATGTACATGTATCTGCTGGCACCTTTTTCAAGGAATATTCCATCTGTTATAACCACTTCTCTTTTGGACTTAAATGCCCTTATTTGTCTTTGCATTAAATTTACTTTTTGTAAGGAGTTTTTAGTCTTTTGATAGATTAATTTTTGTTTGGACTTAAAGCCCCTTATAGCTGTTACTAAAGTAGGGATATTTTTGTCTTTAGTTTTGAAGCCAAGAGGCTATAAATACAAGTGTAATGAGAGAGTGGAGGACACACTTGAATATTAATGAGAGATTGTTTCTGCTCCTCTAGTGAGTAAATTGGTTGTTGCCTTTGTTCTTGTGAAGCTCATTAACTTGCTGAGATTCTATCTTGCAAGGTTTAATGTGCATAATATTCTTGGTTTATTCATTCTCCATATGAATTAGGTCAAGAATCCCATTTCTGATATTTTCTTTGAATTACACAACAATCTGATTGTGCTGGTTCAAAGATTCAAATTCATACATCTGGATTTGGTGCTTTTCCATATTGTTCATTTAATTCTTGAATGTGGGTTTTCAAGTTACCAATTACTTGAAGGTTCACATCAACAAGTATGAAAGCAGTATCAAACTCAAACTACCTATATACAAGATAACTGTGCTATCTCAGGTCTAAAGATTATATGCACTGATATGATTTATGATAAAACATTGACAAGAGTAAACTCCATGTGCTTGTCATAAGTGTCACTGGTTCGGCCTACTTATCATTTATAAGTGCCTATCATGTTTGTTGTATGGCATGAGACTCACCATTCCATCTTATTTATATCTCATATAAATAACTTGGGAACAAATATGAATACAATCTTTCTGGATAAGTCATGTCCTTATTATGAAGCATCCTCGATTGTGAACCTATTTATGATGCTTTGTGCTAGAAATATTGTCACTCATATTCTTAACAACTTAAGAATAATATTTCTAACAAAATATCAATTGACCTTTTCTATTACACATAAATATATTATGTAAACGGAAAAGTGGAAATGCCTTTTATTAATAAAAATATGTACAAGATACATACTAAATGATATGCTCTAGGGCATACTACTAACAATCTCCCACTAGCACTAGAGCCATTCATTACAATATCTTATACCGATCTAACTAAGTCTGTGACATAGGCTTAGTGAATGGATCAGTTGGATTTTCAGCTGATGCTATTTTCTGCATGGCTACATCGCCTCGCCCAACTATTTCTCTGATAATGTGGTAGTGCCTTTCTATGTGTTTGGATTTTGGGTGAGACCTTAGTTCCTTAGCCTGTATGACTGCTCCATTATTTTCACAGTGTAGTGGAACTGCTGACTCAATGGAAGGAACTACTGTAAGTTCTATCATGAACTTCTTTATCCAAACAGCTTCCTTTGCGAGATTCGATGCAAAGAATATACTCACCTCAGAGTGGAATCTGCAATCGTGCTCGCTTTGGAACTCTTCCAACCGATCGCACCTCCATTACAAATGAACACATATCCAGAGGTAGACTTTCTATCATCGATATCCGATTGGAAATCGAATCGAGATAACCATCCAATTGCAAGTCTCCACCTCCATAAATCAAGAATAAATCCTTAGTTCTTCTCAAGTACTTAAGAATATTCTTGATACTATCCATGTTCCAAACACGATTGGATTGATACAGGCTAGTTAAACTAACAGCATATGCTATATCAGGCATAGTACAAAACATTGCATACATTAAACTTCCTATAGCCGAAGCATATGGAATGCTGGCCATCTTATCTCTTTATTGAGGTGTCTTTGGAGACATCTCTTTAGAAAGGTGGATACCATGTCTCACTGTAACAATCCTCTCTTGGAATCAAGCATGTTAAACCTCTTTAACACCTTTTCCAAGTATAGACTTTGAGATAAACCAATTATTCTTTTCGCTCTATCTCTAGAGATGCGAATCCCCAGAATATAGGTCGCCTCCCCTAAGTCTTTCACGGAGAATGTATTTGACAACCCGACCTTTATAGTTGTCAACATACCTGTGTCATTACCCATCAACAGATGTCATCCACATATAAGACAAGGAAAGTGATAGCACTCCACTAACCTTCTTATATACACATGGCTCATCCTCATTTTTATAAAACCAAAGGATTTAATGGCTTCATCAAAGCGGATGTTCCAACTCCTCAAGCTTGTTTCAACCCATAAATGGATCGCTTTAGCTTGCATACCTTGGAACCATCTTAGGATTCAAAACCCCTAGGTTGTTCCACGAAAATGTTTTCTTCAATGTATCCTTTGAGAAAAGTTGTTTTGACATCCATCTGCCAAATCTCATAATCATAGTATGCAGCTATTGCTAATAAAATCCTAATTGATTGAAGCATGGCAACAGGCGAGAAAGTCTCCTCATAATCGATTCCTTGCCTTTGGCGAAACCCTTTCGCTACTAGCCTTGCCTTATAGGTCTCTACCTTTCCATCAGAACCAATTTTCTTCTTGAAAACCCATTTGTTCCCTATAGGTACAATACCTTCAGGTGGGTCAACAAGATCCCAAACTTGATTCTTATACATGGAATCAATCTCTGATTTCATAGCATCAATCCATTTTGAAGAGTCTATATCTGATATAGCTTCTTCATAAGTAAGTGGATCATCTCCATGATCTACTTCTTCATGAGTAGACAACTCTTGTTCTTCTTCATGAAGGAAATCATATCTCACTGGTGGGTGAGATACCCTGGTTGTTCTACGAGGAACAGCTGTAGATGTTTCATCAACGGGTATAGGTTTACTAGATGGATCTATATCTATCTGATCTGTTGGTTGGTCAGAATTCTCCAATTCTAACTCTATTTGCCTTCCTTTGCCTCCTTCTTGAACAAACTGTTGTTCAAGAAATGTGGCATCTCTACTTATTACAACCTTTTGTGAAGTAGGAAAATAAAAATAATATCCAAAACTATCTTTTGGATATCCAACAAATCGACCTTTTTCTGATCTGGTCTCCAATTCATCAGTGTTCAGCTTTTTGATATAAGCTGGACAACCCCAAATCTTAACACGCTTAAGACTTGGTTTTCTTCCATGCCATATCTCATAAGGTGTGGAAGAAACTGATTTTGATGGAATCCTATTCAGAATATACAAAGCTGATTCTAATGCAAATCCCCAAAAGAATATTGGCATATCAGTATAGCTCATCATACTACGTACCATATCCAATAGGATACGATTTCTCCTTTCAGATACCCCATTCAGCTGTGGCGCTCCTGGAGGAGTCAGCTAAGAAACAATGCCATGCTTTCTCAAGTATTCATCAAATTCAGTACTCAAATATTCACCTCCACGATCTGATCGAAGAGCTTTAATACTCTTTCCTGTTTGATTTTCTACTTCAGCTTTAAATTCTTTAAACTTTTCAAAGGATTCATGTTTGTATTTCACCAAATACAAATACCCAAATCTTGATTTATCATCAGTAAAGGTAATAAAATAATGAAAGCCCCTTCTAGCCATTTTTTTAAATGGACCACATACATCACTATGTATTAGCTCCAAAATATTTTCAGCTCTTAGCCCTTGTCCAACAAAGGGTGATCTAGTCATTTTGCCCTGAAGGCAAGATTCACAAGTTGGAGTAGGCTCAGAGCCCAATGAGGATAAAATCCCTATTTTCTCCAATTTTGTAATCCTATCTTCTGCAACATGACATAACCTTAAGTGCCAAATATATTTTGAACTTGAGTTGGTTTTCACCATGGCATTGCATTCATTTAGATTGCTACACTCTGGCCAGTGGAAACACTTTCTTCGGCAATGGAAACACTTTCTGTTAGCAATGGAAACACTTTCTGGCGGTGGAAACACTTTCCTTTGCCTTTGTCACTTTGGTCTTCCTTTCTGCTTTAGCTATTTTCTTAGAAGGACCAGAATCGAGGATTCTTTTTCTTATTGCCCTTCTTCTTGTTGGACTTTCCAGTGAAGAAGATGCAACCAAAGCTACCTCTTTTCCTTTATTGCTGTCATATTCTTTTGGGCAATAACCAGCATGTTGAGTAAACTACCTAAGGTGCATTCTGCTTAGTCATATGGAAATTTGTCACAAAATTCCCAAAAGACTCGGGAAGGATGAAGGATCAAATCCGTCTGTAGTTGGAAATCCATGTTGAAGTCAAGATGTTCCAACGCTCAATCACCGAATCATCTTGTGGACATGATCCCCAACATTACATCCCTCGACATCCTCATACGGAATAAATTGTCTAGATATCTCATACCTAGCATTCGCTGTGCTCACCATACAACTCTTGTAGGTGAAGGAGGATCTCACTCGCACTCTGCATGTTCTCATGTTGCTTCAGAACTCATTACTCATGGAAGCAAGCATGTAACACTTAGCTCTCCTATCATGCTCCTTCCACTTGTCCAAAGTTTCATGTTCCTCTTGTGTGGCCTCTGGAGGTAAGGGACCAGGAACATTTGAATCTAGAACATATCCTCTATGTTCAAGGTTCAGGACAAGTTTCAAATTTCTTAGCCAATCAGATGCATTAGGTCTGTCAACCTATTGTGATCAAGTATGCTTGCAAGGATATTGGATGGTGGTGGTTGTTTTGTGCTCATTTTTATCGAAAATTAAGCTGAGAAAATAACCAGATTAATTAGTAAATGTATCATGTAATTAACCAAAATGATTATGGTCTTTTAATCAAATTGGTCCTCCCACTAACTTAGCGAATCCTACACTTCCAAAGTAGAAAACGGAAATCCTAGTTGGATAGATTTCTAGTGGGTGATTGAATTCTTATAATTCTATTGATCATCCTCAGGTACATCCATTATTGGAATTACAATAAACTATAAGTGAGCAACTCCCTGCCCATCACATCTCATGTGAGGTTCAATCCTTTACCTAGCCCTTAATGCTCAAAATCTCAGGTACATCCATTATTGACTTATCTTACATTAGTTAAGTTGATCCCATTGAGCCAGTAATTATGCAAATAATTTTAATGTCCTCAGGTACATCCAATATTGGCCACTAAACCATTTACATATTTACAACATCTCATGCTTAACAATTATTCCTAAGAAAATTTCTTAAATTAATTGCATCTTATGCAACTATTTAAAATTTCTTAAAATAATTGCCCCAATGGAGGGCCGATGTTATAATTACTTTAATTATAGCATTTTCAACTTAATCATTTGTTTGGAAGATTTTATGGTCATTCTAATTACTATTAAGGTCTCATTTTGCACATTATCCATTTAGCATGCATATATCATATAATTGCATACATTCCCATACATCTCATGCATTCATGGATAAGCAGTAAATATGGTATGATCATGGACTTTCTAAGGGATTCAATTCTGAGCCTCCAAGAATTGAATCAGGGCATTCCTAGGTGCATTTCATTCATTCATTCATTTTATAAGAGTTGCTGAAGGAGTACATAATCAACACTTGATCTTGAATTCCTCCCACTGGTCCCACCAATGCTCTTGACCTCCTTGAACTTCTTGCAATCCAATATTACATGGTAATCCTTGGCATACCAAGGCGAATTTACAAGAACTTAAATAAATGAAATTACAACCCAAAAATTATTACAAACTTAATAATACATGCCCAAAATAAATTAAAATAAATTAATTAATTTACAATCCCAAAAAAACATAAAAGAAATAAATCCAATCACATTGGTCTTTTATAGTCCATGATCATCCATCATGCATATCACTATTTAACAATTAAATAAAACATACATACTTAAATTAAATTGAATATCTCATATTCAACTTAAAATCCAGATTTGAATATGATTCAAATTAATTTAAAAATTCAGATTTGAATCTCATTCAAACAAATTTAAAAATTCAGATTTGAATCACATTCAAACAACTTTAAAAATTCAGATTTGAATCACATTCAAACATTTTTTAAAAAATCAGATTTGAATCACATTCAAATATTTTTTAAAAAATCAGATCTGAATTTTATTCAATCAATTTTAAAAAATCAGATTTAAATATGATTCAAACAACTTTAAAAATTCAGATTTGAATCACATTCAAACAACTTTTAAAATTCAGATTTGAATCACATTCAAACAATTTTTAAAATTCTGATTTGAATCATAATTTAATTGTGTGATAAAAACTACTAATTAAACACTTTAATTAGTCAGAAAATAGGCCTTAGATCATACAACAATTGCAGAATTAAAAGCCAAACCTTAAACCACCCATAGAAGCCAAACCATGTGCACCATTGATGGTGTTTTTCAAGCATGCTGCCACACCTCCATTGCAACCAGCAATGGATAAATCATCTCATGATCAAAACACACAATTAAATATATAATCAACAATCTAAATGGCAAATATAGTGGCTCTAATACCAATTGAAGGAACGGAAGCGTGAAAAACACAAGTTTATACCATTGAATTCAAAAATTTTCACCTAGGGTCACATGCACCATGCAAGATTTATTTTTATCTATTTGATTTCAATGATAAACAACATATTAAAACTCTTTTAATATATTTTTGGATCTGTATTTGCCATTTAAGATTTTAAAATTAATCAGATTAATTTTAGAACCCTAGATTAAATCAAGAATGATTACACTAACCTCTTGATGCACTACAGCGTGTCTGCGCCTTTGAGATTCGTCTTTAGGACACCAGATGTTGTCCCTCTAGCTTGTCCACACCAAGAACACCTATAGCATCCCTTGAACAGCTTCTAAAGCTTTTTCTATTAATTAGAAATTCAAGTTCTGCCTTTTAAGAGATTAGAGATGTAAACAGAACACTAGAAACAATTTCTAGCGTTCTTAATTCAAGAGATTGATGGCTAATCTCTTTGAATTGATGAGAGATGAAGAAGAATAGATGAAAACCCTCAAAGTGGCGTGACAAATGAGAGGAGTGGCTGCTAGTTATTTTTTCTTTTCATAACTACACTTAAATAGCTAGATTAACACATTAAACCCTTGCCACATGTCACCCTTTGATTAGCTCTAGGTTTAAGTGACCCAATCACATTGTGCCAAGTGTCAAACCTATATTTAATCTTGATTTTAATCATCTTACATGATTAAAAAACATTTGGCAAGCTTATGTGTAATCCCATGTGTCACCATCTCATGGTGCCACGTGTCACACTGTGAAATGACCAAAATGCCCCTGTGTCTTAATTTTGAGTTCTTAACCCAAAATAATTATTTTTTTTCTTCTTCTAATTTATATCAAATATAAATTAATTAATTAATCTCTATTAATTAATTTCTCATTAATTAAATTCATATTTAAACACTTTAAATATAAATTTAACTTATATTATACATCCAATAATCTAGATTTGGTTTCAAGTCATGCTAGGAACTTTGCAATTTAATTGCAAACCAAACCTATTTAATTAATCAATTAAACTCTTTAATTAATTAATTAAATCATATTTAAATAGGTGATAACTTGTGTATGTGTGTGACTTACTAGGCTCATCACTAATTGGCAATGAGACATGATATCAACTCTTAATATCATCAGAACTCTTTCTTACCATAAATGATTTCTCTAAATCATTTTACGAACCTCATAGGCCATGGTTACCACCTAGCATGGCATGCCATTGCCACCCAATTAGTAATAAGGTTTACCTTAAATGAACCTATAATCATATGTTACCATGCACTAGAATCTCTCTGTTACAAAATCCCAACTCAAGCTGGAGTCATGGTTTATGTCAAACTCCATTTGCTATTAATATTATGTTCTCTTTTAATTCCAGTTCTTGATTAAAAAGATTTTCTCATCAGAAACTCTTTTCTAAATAAATCTATCTGTCCTGGCCAGGAACTTGAAACATCAAGAACAATTAAATGAACATAGGATTTTATCTCTATTTACTTAGAGGAACAGATTCCATCTTGATCAACACCTACCTCCATATATAACTAGTAGGAGCCAATAGATGCCCATATACCCATACACAGTACAAGTATGAAAGCAGTATCAAACTCAAACTACCTATATACAAGATAATGCTATCTCAGTCTAAAGATTATATGCCTCGATATGATTTATGACAAAACATTGACAAGAGTAAACTCCATGTGCTTGTCATAAGTGTCACTTAGTTCGGCCTACTTATCTTTTATAAGTGCCTATCATGTTTGTTATATGGCATGAGACTCACCATTCCATCTTATTTATATCTCATATAAATAACTTGGGAACAAATATGAATACAATCTTTCTGGATAAGTCATGTCCTTATTATGAAGCATCCTCGATTGTGAACCTATTTATGATGCTTTGTGCTAGAAATATTGTCACTCATATTCTTAACAACTTAAGAATAATATTTCTAACAAAATATCAATGGACCTTTTCTATTACACATAAATATATTATGTAAACGGAAAAGTGGAAATGCCTTTTATTAATAAAAATATGTACAAGATACATACTAAATGATATGCTCTAGGGCATACTAGTAGCACTTACACGTTGGTTCTAGATATCTCATATACCTCAACTTAATGAGAATTGCTGCTTCCTTTCATAAAGGAAAGAATACAATGTGTACTGGACTCAACAGTTATATCAATGTCCAATCTCGATATAACATTGACTAGAAATATTTTGGAACAATGCTATAATGCAGTCGGAATCTCATAATTATAATAACATTATAATTTCCATCAAAGCCTATTCAACCAAACCTAGATTAGGGGACAGCAACCTGAATGCTAGGCTAGACAGACGACATGAAAAACAATGCCTTCCCCTATGGAAAGGGAGGCTCCACAAGACCAAGAGACAAACAACAAACCTTGAGAGAAATTCCTCTCTAGGACTTAATATGACTTATTTGATTTGAGGAAAGATGAATGCTTCATTTTGATTCTCCTTATAAACTACAAACCTCTTTTTGACTTGATTCACCAGGCTTTTAGACCTTGTCATCACTCCATTACATTTATGCATATACATTTTTATCCTTCTTTACATTCTTCTGCTTATACGAAATTATTGTTCATTGCCAAAGTAGGGTTTGGGTTTCTAACTTTATGGAGTTTCAAATCAAATTGAAAAATCATTCGAGAATTGAAATTATTACCGTAAAAACTAAATATTAAATTGAATAATATATATATATATATATATATATATATATATATATATATATATATATATATATATATATATAACTTATTCAATTTACACAATTACAACCAAAATGAAATGTGAAATTCTTGAGTAATCTACTTCCCTTCGAATGAGAAATTCCCAGTACCTTAGAATTCATAAAGGATTTACTTGTCTGTGCCTTTTGCTATTCGATCTTTTAGGTCCCGAACTCGCCTCAATGGTTATGCAACGATGCTATTAAAGCCTACATGCGATGTATAAACTCCTGTAAATGACATATTTGCTTAAGTACAAACATAGTTTCTTTTTATTTCTAAAATAAAAAGAAGGGGAATGATTCCTAGTACCTTAGAATTCATAAGGGATTTACTTGTCTATGCCTCTTTCTATTAGATCTTTTAGGTCCCGAACTCACCTCGACGGTTATGCAACAATGCTATTAAAGCTTACATGCGATGTATAGACTCCTGTAAATGACATTTTTGCTTACTTAAGTATAAACATAGTTTCTTTTTATTTCTAAAATAAAAAGAAAGGGAATGATTAATTCCACAAAACAAAAAAAAGAAATCAGGTTTCACGAGGTACAACTGGGAATTACTATTTATTTGTTACTGCATTGACTATAGATTAATTCCTCTTTTATTGGGGAGTATTGAATACCCCCATAATTCTAAGTTTCACATTACTCCTCTCAAGAGACATTATGTATATGTGTGTGTGTGTGTATATATATATATATATATATATATATATATATATATATATATATACATGTATATATAGAGAGAGAGAGAGAGCTAAAATCGAAATCAAAAGTAAAATCAAAATAAAATTGAAACTAGAATCAGAACTATAACAAAATTGTTTAGAATCAAATTGAAATTGAAACTGAAATTTAAGATAAATTCTTATTCTTAAAAATTAAATAACTAGAGATTTGATTCCGATTTCAATTCTTACATAAAATTAAACTCAAAACTAAAACCGAACAACCCTATAAGTTCCTACGAGGTCATCAATAAAAGAATTAATAGGCAAGAATTTTTCGAAAGGACAATTCATTAAGCTTCCATAATTTTATTAGTTAAAATTTTAGATGTGTGGGTACGGATCGTCATTATACTCTCAAACGGCTACTTGCATGGAAAAACATTTTGCGATACTGTAATTTTAATGATTTTACTTGTTCTTTCCTTTTTACGTATATCTTTAGATTTAAAATTTTATAATTTGATTTGTAAATAATTTTATATTACTAAATTAAAATTGATTGATATTTCAACATCTTCGTTTTATGCTATGACCAAGAAATGTTTATAATTTTAATTTGACCAATTTAATCAATCTAATTTTAAAATGTTAGTGTTCGCCCCATTTTGAATGAAATGTGGGTGGCTCGTCATGGGCTAAGCTGGGGGCTAGTGGAATGGGTAGAGTGTAGATAGATCACGGTGGCTACATTCTTTGTGTTTTCTCATGTCCATCTAGAAATAAAGATTTGAATATTGCCGAGTTGTTGGCTATTGCAAAGGCATTGGAGTTGAGTGTGCAGTTGTTGGATCGGGTTGGTTGTGCGTCATCTATCCTTGTTGAGTTGGACTCCAAAATTGCATTATCTTGGGTAAACAATCCATGGAGGCTCTCATCTATTTTAAATTGTTTACAGATATTGCACAATGTGTCGTTCATCCATACTCTTCAAGAGGCAAATTCAATTACAGATGACCTTGATAGGCAAGGGGTGGATCAAAAGAGATTTTATTGCCTTCTTGTGATTGTGTATTGACTTATTGTGGTTGGGTTTTGCAATGGAGGCTTCTGTTTTATGTCGTTTTGTTACTGGTGATGGAGGCTTCATGTGCAAGTGATGGGCATATGTTTGTGCTATATTTGTTGTATATGTTGCCAGTGACAAGGTTGTTGAGGCTGTTTGTTTTCTGCATCAGGTTCAAGTTTATTAGATTTGTGATTCAAAATCTTAGTGGGATTTGAAGATAATTTTTCCTAATTTGAGTAAAATAAATATTTCTCGATTTGATTAAGGAATATTTCCTATATAGAGTAATACTTCTATTTTAGTGTTATTTCTAAATTGGATAGAATTCATAATTAAATTAGAATTAAGTGACATATTGTAAAATAGTTATTTGACTTTTCAACTCATATAGTGAATGATTTTGTCAATTGCTGAGGATTTAGCTTTGCCCGTTGATGAGGAGCTCTTGCTCATTGCAATTTATGGAGGGCAAGAGGTTTTGGCCTATCATGAAGGAAGAAATTTTTGTCCATTAGTGAGAGGGCTCTTATCCATGTAGTTGAAAACATCATTTGTGGTGTACTACTATTAAGTTATGCCTAGAGGAGATCAAGAAGAATTAACTAATATATTTATATGAGTAGTTTATTGTGAGAATTGTTTTGGGAGTAATTGGGTTGATGGGTAGATAGTTTTGAGCTTCTAATTGATTGATTTATTTGATTATAGTGAAAGATGGTATGTACATAAATGTAGAAGGTAAAAGATATAAATATTATTATTTTATATTTATTGGGCGATTTGTAGTTTTTCTATCATACGTTTTTGGGTTCCATTTATTATGTTGCAATTGTGGGCTTTGTTTTGTTTTGTGGTTCATAGTTCCTCTTTTTTTATAGTTTCTTTTTAGAATCTTTCTTCAGGAAGGTTTGTTTATTGGGTCTTATTTGCACAATAATGGTTAAGTTTTCTCAGAATTTTATTAATAATTTTTTTTATTGAAAAAAAATGCAATAATTGTTAACTAGTAAATTTGGAAAGAGAGAAATTAGATGACATTAACAACATGTATACATATATATACACGAGTATCAACCGGCAGGCAGTGCAGGGCTTATTACATATACGACAGGAATAAAAACAGAAAAAATTTCAGAAAGCCACAATAGGAAATGTAGATTAGCTACAAACGACAAATAGCTAACTTGCTTTATCCACCAGCTATAACCAATTTATGGTCACTTTTATTCATCTTGTGACTAGTTACTTAAGCTTAATTAAGATATCTAATGCTTAATTGATTTTCATCAAAGCTTTTCTGTAACTTGAACATGAAAGCCATCCTTAAATGCTAAAACTGGACACCGAATCATCTCTCCTCCCTTCACTTTGGTCCACCTGAGATAAAAAATTAACATTATTGGTTTTGATCTTGTGCATGTGTGTATGTGTATAATATATATGAATGCAAGTATCTGTTACCTGTATTTGGTGACCAAAACATGGAGCACTACAGCCATTAGAACCTTGCTGAACTCAGCTCCTGTACATGATCTTGAGCCTCCTCCAAATGCAATGAAGTTCTTTGCCATTGCCAGTTCCCCCATGTTCTATTATTCAATATAGGAAACCCAGGAGGTTATCCTATTTTTAAAAAAGGGCTAAAATAATACTATGTGAATAACGATTGAATTTATCAAGATTTTCTACCTCCCATCGAGAAGGATTGAAGGCAAGCGGATCTTCATAGGTGGTAGGATTCAGCTGAACGGCTGCTGGAACAACCAAGATAGCCCAGCCTTTTGGAATTGTATATCCTGCAAAAGATACCACGCATTAATACCCATAAATTAACCAACCAGTCTTCCTCTTGAACAATGATGATGAAGATGATTGTGAACTCTCACCATCAACTTGAATGTCTGTTAATGACCTTCTCAAGATTCCAGGAGCAACACTTGCCAACCTAAGTGATTCCTTGATAACCTGTATTTAATTATTTTTTGCAGCGCATTAATGCGTAGTTAATTCCATTGCAAAAGAGAGACATAGACCGAAAAAAAAAAAATCCACGATTTTTATTGATTAACAACTCACATGATGAGTGTAAGTCATGGACTTGTATTCCTCCCAAGAAAGTCCAGAATTTGCATTTCCTCTGTTCTTAAGAATTGCCTCATGCTCCTCCTGTTGGAAGAAAAAGAACTTTCATCAGGAATTTAGCTTTAATTGTTTAATTTTCTCTCCAAAATACTTGAGTATGATATGTCTAACCGTTAGTCTCTCGACTACAGAAGGGTTATCTGTGAGAAACTTAATGGCTAAAGCAAGAGTGGAAGATATAGTCTCAAAGCTGGCAAGGAGCAGACCAAACATCATATAAATGGCAAAATCATCTGTCAAGAATGTCTCCTTTTTCATGTCCTCCACAACCTGATCAAGCAGATCTTCTTTCTGCTTCCTTGGAGATCGTCGTCTCTCTTCTAGCACGCCTGCTATTAGTTTTATTATCCTCTTCTGGTTCTGCACGTGATGATATATAGTTCAAATTATATAAAATCAGAATTTTTGTTCTTTTAGAAATTTTATGATATTTATAAACGAGAGATCAGCTTAATTGCCTTCTTGCATTTGTGAAAAGATGTGCCTGGAACATTTAAAGGGAATTTCATAAGTCCTTCCAAGAAATTGGTGAAACTCTGAGCTAAATTTTTTACTGCTGAATTCTCAGCTTCATAACCATACAGTCTTCTTGCAGTGAAATCAAATATCATCTGCAATTCACAAAATGTGAAAAGTTGCCAAGTACTATATTAGTCACCTAATTAATAAGTAAGTAATTAGCAAAAACTCAGGTGAATTAAAAATTATTTACAGTTGAAATGACACTTTTCGCTTCGACACTTGGTAGCTTAGACCAATCCTTCAAGCTTCGTCTTATGTCATTTTCTAACGCAGGCATGAGGTCACCTTTGAGTCTCTCAGGGCCAAAGTAACTCAAAATTAAGTTTCTGAGATACTTATGTATGTATTGAACTGAACAAATGGAAGTAACATCCTGGCGAAGAAGCTTTGCAAAGGAATCCAAGTACCATCGTTCTACTAACTTCCCTTCTTGCAGAAGGAGGTAATAGCTGAAGTCAGGATCCGATGACACCACAACCGGTCGACCTGCCAAGCTGGTCTTGAAAAGTGGCCCGTATCTGAAATCAAAGCAACAAGAAAAATTGAAGAAAAAATATTGAGTGGTTTAATGGATATTGCGAATTATGTGTGCTTACTTTTCCAGTCTTTCCTTCATAAAAGGTGGGATGTCTAGCGTTTTGCTTGTCTTGAGAAACTTAATGGTCTCCCCTATAAGAGGGAAGCCCATAGAGCCAGGAGGCAATTTCCCATTACATTTCGGGTTCCTCCACCTATAGATCCAGTGTGTGAAGCCTACAACTACCAGAGCTACAGCATAAACCCAAGAAGACCACATCTCTCGTGATTCCTCTAAACAATAATCTATAGAAGAAGAAAATTAAGACAAGTGTGCTTATGATGAGGAGACATTAGCTAGCCAGCTAGCTAATCTTTATATAGAGAAGCTACCTGCCAAGCCATTAGTATTATGGTATTGGCCATTGGGAAGTTGAGACTTGTTTAAGACAAATTAAGTTGAACAATAATATGACCTGCTTCTATTTGAGGGAAAGACAAATGCTTCATTCTGATTCTCTCTATTAAATTATGAACCTTTTTTGACCTAGTTCATCAGGCTTTTAGACATGGTCGGCACTCCACTAAGTCTATACATTCACATTTTTATACTTCGTTTCACTCTTCCTCTTACACGGAATTATTGCCGATTGCCGAAGCAGTGTTGGGGTTCCTACAAGATCAGTCCTTAGTCCTTGGGAATAAAAGAATTAATAGCCAAGAATTTCCAAAAAGGATAATCCATTCAGCTTCCTTAGTTTTATCAGTTCAAAGTTTAGATGTATGCGTATGGATCGTCATTACACCCTCAAACGGCTACTAAATTTTGCAATTTTAAAAACAATTTTAATACTATTTAATTAAAATTTATTGATATTATAATAATATCCTCTTTCCTTATGCAATGGCCAAGAAATGTTTACAAGTTTAATTAGACGAATTGAATCAGTCTAATTTTAAAATATTGGTGTTATTTTTTTTAATATAAAACTCTTACCAGGAAAGAGGTAATAACGCAACCCTTACTCTCATTTTTTTTTAAAAATAAATTTTATGATTAAAATTAATAACGATGACGATAGGCCAAACCAGTCTGTTTTTTTTTTCTCATCCGTTTGCCAAAGAAGAAAGGGAAATGCAGGCCTAATTACTTTATTATCAAGTGTTGACCATTATTCAAATTCAAAATTCTAAAGTATACCAGCTACTATATCAGAACCCAAAAGCAGTAAACAATTCAATTGGATTATGACATAATTATATTACTTAATTTAAAAAAAAAATAAATAAATTTTTTTTTATTTCAAACATAAAAATTAATTAAAAAATAAATTAAATTTAATTTAATTATATATATATATATATTAATAATAAGAATACAAAATAATAAAATAGATTTTTTAAATTATTTTTTTAATAACATTTAAAATCACGTAACGTAATCTCTCAGCCAGTGATGAGCAGAGACAATAGTTAAAGGCCAAAAAATGGGAGCGGGCAAGAAAAACCTTAAACGAACCTGTCAGTTAAAAATCAAATAAAAAAAAAAGTTAATTTAATTGGTTAATTTCTAATGATTTCATATACTCTTTTTATTTTATAAAACTGATTATTAAATGATTCAACCAAAGTGTGCAAGAATATTTTTTAGAAATATATATATTTTTATAATATTTTTTAATTATTTATAATTAGATATCACATCTTCATCTATATTAATTTTATTATAAACTACAATTATTTCTGCTTTGGTGAATCATCTTTATTTAAATTAATTTTATTATAAATTATAGTTCTGTAATTTGAATTTAAATTCAATTAAATTTAAAGTTAATTTGAGAATCTAACCGCTAATAATGTAGTTTTTTTTTTTTTTAGAAATTACAATTCTATTTGAAAATGTTAGTCATCTTCATTTAGATTAATTTTATTATAAATTACAGTTCTATTTGAATTTAAATTCTATTAAATTTAGAGATTTTTTTAATAATTCAAATTTAAATGGTATTAGATTTAATAATTAAGTTTAAATTAAAATAAGATTTATTTTATTAAATATTAATTTAATTGAATTCAAATTTACTTTAATAATAAATTTATTTTATTTTTATATTTTTATTCAATTAAAGTGGCGTAAAGTTTTCTTTTTTCAAAAATTCCATAATTGTGCATTTATTTTAAATAACAAATTATGTATTGCAACCATGTAAGTGCACCATGATTATAATTTTTATTTCATTTTGTACACTTATTGATATTTTATAATTTATAATATAAAGTTTAAAGAATAATAAAATATATTAAATAAATTAAACTGAACTTTTTATAACAAATTAAATAATAATAAATTATAAATATTAAATAAAACTAAACTATGAATTATAAAAAAAATTAAAATAAAATAAATAATCTTAATCAACTAAAGATAAATACTACTAAAACTACAATTTAAAAGAAATTTATTTAATTATTAATACTAATAAAATGACAAATAAAACTAAATCAAATTAATTTATATTATTTTATAATTATGATTTCTTAAAAATTATTACTATAACATTATGGAAGATTATAAAATACTCCCTTAGCACATAAAAATAGTGTTCCCTCTCTCACAAAAAAGTACAACCTGAATCCCACATGATTGTGAAAGATTATACATGTACACCGAGTGTACCTAATAATCCATCATAGCATTATATATATTAATTAATTAAATTGATATCTATATTATCAATTGATAATCACAAAAATGTCTCATTGCAAGGATTCATACATGAATGACAATGAAAAGAAAATGGGGAAAAATATATACGTGCAAGTGCAACAATGAAACACAACTACAACATAAAAGCTAGCCATCAGAAGTTCTGAAATTGGAGAGGTTTCGCAGCCACTGCAATTACTGCAACAAGAATTGCTTTAAAAATTAAGTATTCTGTTAGTTTGTCGCACTGCCTGCTTTGTCCTCTCCATTCTAAGCTCTGAAACCAAGCCACAACTTTCATGTGTGGGATGAGAACTCCCCTCTTCAATCTCATGTGGACTTGCATCTTCGAAGTTCAAACTCTTTATCCTCCTGATTAAGAGACAGAAAGAATGTATGGAAGGCACATCTAGAGCCAAAATCCAGAGTAATAAAAGAGGTAGCAAGTAGAAAATATCAGTATATTAGTATTTTAAATTTGCTAGGTAGAGAATGCAAGTGCACAGCTACAGCTTCTTGCGGTGATCATGATAAGAAATGAAGGCAGCAGGTTACTTTCTCATGGGTGCAGTAACCACTCTCTCGTACTGGCTCTGATTCTACATCAGGTAAACTTAGTGTGCCAGCCAACACAAAACAACATTGCCTGGTTATCAACAGGGAGGATCTATAAGAGCTTGTTTTCGAGGAGCTTAATTTTATTGAGCACACCCTCATCAGCCACAAGAAATTGAAGGCATCAACTAGGTTAGCAAAGGGAAAACTTATTCCCACTCCAAAACCTGTTAATGCCGCTCCAACCTCCACCCTCAAGAATAACAATTTTGGAGCGGGATTAGCAATTTTGGAGCTTGATTACCTGTTTGCTTTCCAATTACAAAAAAATTTACTTGCATAAAGTGATTCAGATTTTAGCAATTCTATCTGGGGAATTAAATTGTAGCAATCATTGCAGCCCATATCTTTCCCGTGAATCTCAGGGTATGCCACAGAAGCAGCACAATTTTTTCTTTTTTTTTGGTCGAATTATAGTGGGAAAATAGGGATAGGACTTTACACCAGCGGCTTGGAAAAGGGGTTGATCTCTTACAGCTATACTGAAAATTCACATGTTAATCAGCCTTCATATGAAAGCAAATACTCTCGAAAAAAAAGTTAGTATATATTTATAATGTTCATAGGATTGCCAATTGTGAACTTCTCAGACTAATGACGCACGTAAGATTGCAGAAAATGACAAATGAATGTTAACTCAAGGTTATCCACATGTAAATCAATCAGCACCCTGAAGAGGAGAGCAGTAGTAGCAGGTTCTACAGTATTCAAGAATCCAAAAGCCCAGGTTGCATCAAGAATTCAAAACTTGAAAAGAGGAAATAAATTGCAAGATATATGGAACCTTTACCACAACTGTACATGGACAGCAGACAGAAACAAGAATGCTTGTCCAAGGGGAGAGATAAAATCATAGTATACAAGTGTTTAAACTTTTTACCCCATATGAATAAATCACTTCAAAATTAATTCAATCCGTTGTCTCTTATAACCCATCTGTTTTTCAATAAAAACAAAATGGCTGGACCAGTTCAAGCTAAGGTCAGATGAAAGAATTGTAAGAACTAGAAACCTCTGTTTTCAACATCAACTGCAAAAAACACACTGCAGATATCAATGTAATCTGATTAACAAATTAATAATAATAATAATAATAAAAAGAACAGAAGAGATCCTAGAAGGTACCTGCCTGGGAACGTTTAGATAAGGGATTTTCTTCCTCAGAAGCTTTTTCCAAAAGTTTCATTAGATAAGTTGCTTTTGGAAAAGAGCACCTTTTTATCATCAGCTCCATCTTTACACACAATTATAGGAGCATCGCTTTTGGCATTTCTTAACTTTTCCGCCAATATTTTGTTCTCCCTTGTCAAAGAAAATAGCTGCATAAAACATGTCATAAGGGCAGAACTGGGGATGAATTTTATAGTCCTATTAGCCTGTTATAGATGGCAACATAAATTTACACACTTCTATTTTAAGGGGTGGGGGGGGGGGGGTTTGGGGGGGGGAAGGAAAGCAGAAAATAAGGTAACATAACTGAGAAAAGGGGAGGGAAAAGGAATTAAGCAATATTATGATTGTCAATGGATATCTCATGGAAATCAGTGATCCAATTTTGTTTTGCATACTAAAGGCCAATTAGCTAAGCCTGGTAGCACCCATGATGGAACCATTACATTGGTAGTATAAGCTTTAGGGTATCACGTGCTGCCTTTGAAATTTCTATTAACAATAGCAATGACAAATTCCATTTTTTTTCCACTAGCTCTGTTATATGGTAGACTTAAATAAAATATTATAGGAGAGGTATAAAACATGTCTACTTATGGCAGAAATTCAAATGCACTATTAAGTTCCTATATTCAATTTGAAAGCAAACGATGGAACAGTAACTCTAAAGTTACAGGTTCAAATTAATGTTAGTAGTAGATATGCAGCTAATTTAATACCTGATTCTGGATGTGCTCCCTTGCTCTGGTTAATTGCCTTACTGTATCCATGATAAGCCTGGTCCTCAGATTAATTTCTTTTGCACTTGCTGCTTTTGAGTTGTTAGCTTGATCCAAAGAAGCCTCTAAGCCTTTCACTCTAGACCTTAAGAAACTTATTTCTCTACCAAGTTCCATATTTGTTTCAGATAATATTATACATTGCTCTTCTGTACTCTCAGTCTTACTTTCAGCATTCGATACCTTTGATTTTAAATCTTCAATCAATGTTTCCATGTCCCATATTGCAGAATATAACATATTTTGTTGCTCTTGACTTACTTCAGATGATATCTTTGAATGCTGTAGTTGGCTTTCCAATTCCCTTACCTGCTTCTCAAGCAAGCTCACCTTTTTGTTATTATTATCTCCGCTACTTTTAAGAAAATTAATTTCCTCTGTGAGTTCCAAATTTGTATCTGTTAACTGAGTAACTTTGGCCTCTGCAGTCTCAGCCCTAGTTTCTGCTTCATAGACGCTTTCTTTCAGAGAGTCAACTATATTTTCCATCTCACTAAGTTGTTCTTGAATATCTTCATTGAATTCATTTGCATGCTTGAGACATAATTCAGATCTTTTCAGTTGTTCCTCAAGTGAATTTAGTTTTTCCATCAAAGTGGGCACTTCCGAGCTTTTGGTTACATGTTCCGAAATGCTACTCTCAAGCTCCCTCAAAGCAGTACCTTTAGCATCTAGCTGTCTTCTGCAATCTTGGAGTTCAGATTTTAATTCAGCTTCTCGCTGGAGTGAACCATTCAGATTAAATTGAACAATCTGAAGTTGACCAACCAATTCCTTTGAAATCCCCAAAAGCACCTCAGCGGCATTTTCTGCCTCTAAAAACCTTCCCCAAACCACTTCTGCAGCTTCCTCCATGCGAAAAGTTACTTGTTCTGTATAGTGCAGCTTTAATTTCAGCTGTTCTTCATTCTGTCTTAGTCCAGACAATTTCTTATCGAGATAAAGTTCTCGTGCAAGAGACTTCTCCAACGTTCTCAGAATATGTTTTTTTTGTTCAGCTGTCCTCCATTTTGAATTTGCATCAATATTTGGCAGTTGACTGTTGGCTGAGAACTCCAAGGACTCATTCTCTTTCCCTGTCAATGTGGAACCCAACAGCTGAATAATGAGAAAGTAGAGAATTCTTAAATATTGGCTTTGAAATCAATAAATTTAACTTACAGTCCTCAGGTCTGAAAGTCGGAAAGGCCCTCTGCAACTTGATTGACTGCATCTTCACCTCTGCAAGCCGCTCTTTAGATTTGTTCAAGGATTCCTCAGAATCGTGCAATTTCTCTTCCATGATTGGGACTAGTTCTGTTAAGTGTCCGCATGAAAATATTTTATGACGAGCATGAACAATATCTGCTTGGATACTATCCATGAAATTCTCCATCTCTCTTAGCTCAGAATCCAAAAAACCAGATAGAAGATCAAACACCAGTGCCTTTTCAACACTTGAGATATAGCTATTTTCCATGGCCATTACCTCAAGATCAGTATCCCAAGCCAACAGATGAACTAAAAGGACATGCAAGTGTACCAATTTCTCAGAAGAATATGCCAAGTCCAAGTCTGCTTTGGTTAAAATTTCCATGAAAACTTTCTATATCCCACATGCCCCTCCTCAGGATGAGTTTCCTTCATGTCTTTTGTCAGATTCTGGATTATCAAGAGAGTAGTCACCCATTCGTGCTGCTCAGTTCCTTAATCTTGAAAACCTGGGGGAAGGAATGTAGACATGAAAGAATCAGAAATAAGCTTTTTATTAGAGCTCCCTCATAGAGCTTACAGTCAGCACTATAGGTCGAGGAAAGAACAAGTCTAAGTCCCTTTTCCTTTAAGATCGTGGTCCCTTGACACGACCTTAGGCCAGGACTGTATCAATCCACCTCAGGTGTAACAATCAAAACTCCTTAATTCCTACATTTGCAGAAATGTAATAAACAAGTCCTGATTTTTCCAGTTGCCTATTACATTTTAATTCACATCCAAAAGCTTAATTGTTTGATGTTTTCAGTTCATTGACAAGATCTCTGGAGGCATTAACTATTTTGAAATGAATTTGAACCCCCTCCTTTATTACCACAGGACCATAAACAAACCACTAACTCTAAACTGATAAGCTATGCTAGAATCTCTCATTAAAACATAACAATTAAGGAAATCAAATCCTTGTGTTAAAACAAGATCCAATAAATACTGTATGTACTCATTCTAAGTAAGTCCAAAGGATTCACATTTGATCAACAAGCCACTTACCCACATACCAAAAAATTAAATAAACAATCAACATATAGTGAAAAATTCACCTGCAGACTGCAGTGTGTATCAGAGAGATGTAAAAAAGTAAGAATTATATATGAACATGCATAGAGAATTAGTGAATTGGGTTCATAAAGAAAAAAATTTACCTGAAAGAAACCCTTGATGGGTCTTGCTGAGTTGTGAAGAATGAAGAGGAATTAAAGATGATCCAGCTCCAGCTCCAGCTCCAGCTCCAGAATCGAAAGTTACAGTCTTCAACTACCTCTCATTTCATAAAACGGTTGATTTACGGGGATCCGTGTTGGTGGATTAAGGATTAAGTGATTAAGTCTAAAATAAGCCACGGGTGAACTGACAAGTCAACGTTGAAAGCTTGCTGGTAGTCATTGAAAAGGCCCAGGGTGGCGCACGTTAGCCAGCTCCAGAAATATGGCGCTCCTCACAGGAGCAGCTTGTATGTACATATACACAAGACAAGCATCACGTTCTTTACGACGGAAAAAAAATAAAAGAAAAAAATGATTAAACTCTGTTGATTCATTCTCTTTTTTAATTTCAGTTCTTACAAAAATTAAATTATTAAAATGTTTTTCTTATTTTTTATATCTTGCAAACGTAAAACAAATTATTACAGCGTGTCTTCCGCTTAAGACAACAATAACCAAAAAAATTAAAAACACGAATTTAATACCAAAAATGTTTTCGTTAAAATCAATAATCCCATTTATATTAAATATTACAAATTATTTTTTATTTTTATTGAATAAACTTTTCTTTTTTGAAAATAGTTAGTTAAGTTTTTTTATATTTATTATTATATTAATAATTAATTTATATATTCGTTAATTATTATAAATTCATTAAATATAAGATTTTTTTTTATTTTATAGGAAATTATATTTTTTAATTTTACTGAGAGTAGTTTAGAAAATAATAATAAATAAATTTCAATTATATAATTATAATAAACATAAATTATGTGAAATTTAATTAAATTTTACTTTTAAATTGTGTCATTTTAAATAATAAAATTCATTTTAAATGAAATTATAATTAGTATTCACTTCAAATAAATTTTAAAATTTGATGTAAAATTAAATCAAACATCATGCAAGTAAAATTTATAGGTCCACCATGTTGTTATTAAATTTCATTATTAATTTTTAATATGTGAATTTATTAATAAATTAGTCTTTTCTTCAAATTAAATGAAAAAGATAAGTTCATTCTTTGCTTTAATGATAAAAGAGAGAATTTTCTGCTCTTTAGATCATTGCTTTTCCTGGACGTGGATGGGTGCTGCCGGCCACCATTCAGCGGGCAACACCCCGCTCCCACTTTTTGTTTTTTTTTTTAGCTTTTTCTTCTAACTTTTTCTTTCTTTTTAATGGTGCCTCACGTATAAGATTAACGATAAGTAATTATTATATTTATAACTCTTATTTCTTATGTTTAAAAAATTATATTTATTTTTAATTTTATTAATATTAATTTTTTTTTAAATATTAAATATTAATCTTAAAATGGCTAAGGTCAAAATTTATAGGAGTAATGTCTAGCCCTTAATATTTTTAAATTTTATACTAAATGTGTTTTTATTATTTTGATCTTCTTTCTTAATTTATAATATAAAATCTCAAAAATTAAATTATTTAAGTTATAAAACAAATAAAATTAAGATATTTTAATCTTTTTACTATAATTAACAAAAAATTTAATGAGATAAATGAAGGATTTTCAAATATCATAAATTAGATTACTTAATTTGAAAATATATATATTAAATTATAAGTTTAGTTAAATTTTAAAAATTAAATTGTAATTTAAATAAATTTTTTTTGAAATATGTTTAATAATATTATTATTTATCATTAAATTGTTATCAGTCAGACGGATTGGAATTGTACTTTTGAAGCCAATCATTGCCATTTTTTCACTCGTTTATATACCAATCTAATTTTCTTTATTATAATAAAAATATAATAACCCAGTTGGGCTGGGCGTATCCCCGGAGTGATGAACAGCTCTGAGTTATGGGCTTCAACAAAAAAGGCCATTGCGTTGTTGTCAACAATGGGCTTATGCATTTGAGTCTTTTTATCATCTAATTTTTCTCCATTCTGTAGTCACCCAATTGAGTTTTTCAAGGCTATGGCTACCTTGCAATGGGCCATAAAGATGATTTGTGCTGAATTTGGTTCCAATGAGAATCAAATTGAATACACTTGTGTTGGAGTTCTGATTAGATGTAAACAACAAGAAGTTAGGAATTCTTTTTTTTTTTATGTGATTTTCCCTTTTATATAGAGAAAAGCATTCTTTAAATCTAGGACTAAAGACTTAATGTCTAAAAATAAATTCTAAATTTTTATATTTTTAACAATTTTCATAATTATAATAATTTACACCCATTAAAACAGTCATTTTTATAAGGTCTGTACGTCTTAATTGTAATACTAAAAATAATTTGACTCTAATTAATAAAATTAAAAGAATTAGTCAAAATAAGCTTTTTTTTTACATTAAATTTAAAATAAATAACAAAAACTATATAAGAATTTTTTATTGGATATCAAAATAAAATGCTTTTTTCAAAATATATAAACAAAGGACGATGACATTAAACCGTTTGTTAAAAAAAATATTTACTATTTAATCCATGAATTTTAATTGGTATTATAATTTTGATATCTGTATTTTAAAAATTGAATGATTTATTCTCTCACTTATGCTTTAGTCAAAATCAGATATTATTTCATCCAATGTTGTCATTAATCTCAGTAAAAAAAATAAATATAACATTTATTCAATTAAAAAAAATTATTGTTTGGCCCTTACATTGTGTTTAGATTGAGTACAGTATGATTTATTAATGTATCATATTGTATTATATTATATTGTATTATATGGTTTTTATTGTTAACATATTTGAAAAGATAGTACGGTATAAAATAATTTAATAATATTTTCTTATTTAGTTAAATGATATAATAAATATAAAGATTACTAAAATACTCTTATTGTTGTTTTAAATATATAAAAAGTTATTTTAAATTTTATTTGCACTGTTTTTTTTTTTTCAAAACCAAAGAGTTCAGTATTAATTATCCAATTGACAAAATAGACAATAATCTAGGTATACAAAATCACTCACCAATAAAATAAGAAAATAGATTCTAGAGCCAGTAATGTAAAAAAAAAAAAATATGCAGAAACTTAAAGCGGCGCCCAATTTCTCTCTCCCCGACTCCACTCTTCCCCCTCACTTTCTCCCTCCCATTTTCGTCCGGTCGACCCGACATCGGTCTTGGGTGAGGTACCAAGCCTTCCTCGATCTTGGAACAACCACCAAGCGGCGGCAGTGAAGCGGGAGGCAAGAAGAGAGAGAAGGAGAGAGGAAAGAGAGGAGAGAGGGAGAGCGCGTGCGACCGGGGGCCCGACTTTGCGAGTCGCCCGGCCTACTCGGCGGCCATTCCCGGTGAATTCAAGTGCCACGGACTCCCAAGATGATGAACTTTCAAATGAGACTAGTGGCACCCCGTTTGGTGGCCGAAGGAAGGAGAACCGGCAGGGGAAAGTTGGAAGAAAATCATATGGGTTTCTCGGTTTCGGTCACTTTTCTGGAGATCCGACTATCAGATCAAAAATCTGAGGCCACCGATGGACTCAGGACAACGAGATCTTCGAGATAGGACTGGTCCCGCTCCGATCGGACACCGTTTGAAAAAGGCGATAATCGGACGGTCTAGATCGCTTGGTGAGATTTTCGAATTTTTTCGATTCCCAAAGTTTAAAAATAATTTTATGATAGTTATTAACACAATTTGGACTTAATTTAGGTGCAATCGGATCGAGGATAGCTCATCGACGCCGAGACCGCATTTTCAGTCAGATCCGACTGTCCGATAGCCCGTCTTAGAACATGGTCAATATTACAGTCAATCCTAGCATTTGGACGACGGGCGCGTTCAGTGTCGAGAATTAGCATAGGTAAACCGAACTCAAGTTGCTCATTTTGGCTAATATCGATTTAGAATAAAATTCATAAAATATTCGTGGATGATCGAAAAATTATAATTCCTTTTCAATAGCCTTATAATATTATTAAGGACATGAGGCAAAATTTTAGAATTTTAGAGCTCGTTTGGGTAGTTTTTGCAAAAGGGCTAGTTATAGGGGCTAAATTGTAATTTTTTTTGAATTGTGGTTATTGACTGTTTGAGTGGGCCCAGGAGAGGCCTTGTGATGTGATTGAGTTGTGATTGTGTGATTGGTAGATATAGAAGTGTATTTTGAAGCCTTTTGCAGGTTGGGTAGGTCCTAGGTATAGGGGAAACTCTGCTGGATTTTCGGCATGAATTAGGCTGTCTGTTGCCTCTTTAGAGTTTCATTTTGACTTAGTACTAATAAATTTATAATTTAATTATTAGGTGATCGATGTCAGCTATTTTCCTCCATCCAGCAGCCACAATAGTCCTCGGTGTACTGTGAGTAAAATATTAATTTTAATTGTAATTTCGATATTATTATATGTTCAAGCATGCCCATGCATCACTTATAAATATGTATTTATGTAGTTAAATACTAGGCACGTTTTTATATTGCTTTCATAATTATTAAAATGCCATGGATGTTGTTGTGGTAATTTGGAGCAGTGTGCGTGTGTTGGCGTGTGTGTGGTATGGTGTTGGCTATGGACAGGACGGGTAGACACGGCTTGAGATCTTCATTGGGACCCGGTCCTTCGGGGTAGACACGGCTTGAGTTCTTCGCTGGGAACCCGATTTAGTTTATTAAGCAAAAGTCCAGCTTGAGTTCTTCGCTGGCACAAGTTGGATTAAGAGGGCTGTATAGGGGATCAGCTCCCATATATGTATTGTTTGACATTATCGGGTGTGTGAGTGCTCCAAATTACCTTTTTGCTGTTATGATGTGAAACTATTGACGATGTTACATTTCACTCTACAGGGTGCATTAGCTTTAGATAGCTATAGAGATTATTGTTAAAATTGATATTTTACTCTCTGAGTCGAACGCTCACTCCTGTTCAACTATTTTTCCAGGCTACAGGAGGAGTTCTTTTACAGAGCAACCTGCTTTCTTCCTTGTAGGTTTAACATCGGTTATTTAATTATTTTATTATTTTTTCAAAATTTGAAATCTAGAACTCCGCATGTGTTAGCAATAGTGTGAACCTTCTTAGAAATCGCGTTAATTTAAATTTTTGAGATTAATAAATGAAGATTTGTGTGGTATTTAAATAACTTGTAAGTGGTGGTAACAGGGTTGAGCGAGGCTCCCCTTACTTCAGTTTTTTATGGTTATCGGGTTGGGTTGACCCGAATAAAAATATTTTATTTTATGTAATTTTATTTACATGTTGGGCCTAAGTTTTTGGGCCTTAGTTAAGGATTTGAGAACAGTAAGGCTTACTATAGGCCTCGGGGGCTTTATGCTGGCCCAGGTCCTAGTGCCGGTCCGGCCCATAGGTTGGGTCGTGACAAAGTCGGTATCAGAGCTTAGGCTCTAGATTCATGAGAAATAATATACTTGGGAGTGTAAAAGGAGTCTTGTTAGGATGCTACATGCGGAGTATAGGATTCTGTTTATCTTTTTCTGTAATTCTTTGTTTCTAGATTCTGTGTTATATCTAGAGAAATATAAAAGTGCCTCAGCTTGTGTCTTGATTTTCGTGGAGTACATAGAAATGTGAAATAGAGTTAGCAGACATGTTGAGGTCTATCATGAGGATACATACTCCAAGAAACACTATATTTCTATCAGTATGGGTCTAAGTGTTGTGCCTATCTAGTGCTAGGCACGGGTACATAAAGGTGAGTCTTGAAAGTACATTTGCCCTAGATAAGGATGAGGATACCACTGCTAGCAGTCATCAGTGGATGACCCAATCAGAATAAGTTTATGACAATAGTAGATTCAAGAGAGATAAGAGATTAGGAGACCTAGTCTGTAAGGACATATCATAGTAACTATACAATGTTCTCAATGTCTGCTCTGTAAGCTTTTGATTATAGTACCGACATGAGATTATTGTGTAGAGCTGCGTACTTCCCTGTAGTGCTCATGATAAGGATGTTTGCAGGTAGTCTCTATTTTGGTACAGTTATGCCAGAATAGGGTTCTATTACTGCAAAAGAGTTTAGAAATCCTAGGTAGAGATTTAAAACCCTATAGCTAGAATATTAAAGGGTCACAGTTGTAAGGTAGCTAGAGTTAGTGACTCAGTTACCCTAACATAAGCTCTGATTACATCGAGAATTCTTTGAAAGACTAGCGGTTTCAGTATAGTCATAAATTAAAGGTAACACCTATAGGGTGAGGCCATTTGGTCTTTGATATGGGGTCTTAGAGAGTTTTGGCATTGTAATGGGCCTTTTGCCTAAAGTTTAGTGAAAAATAGTATCTTCCTTGTGTAGCAGCAGGGCGCAGGGTATGATATTTCTCCCCTAAGGGAGACAGGATGCTATGAATGATGTTCATAGCCTGTGAAACAACACTTTAAGGGGTTTGCAGTATGATAAGAGAGTAGATAGCCTGACATGGTTGTGGCAAGGTGGAAGATATAGTACCTTTTATGATTAATTATGATGTAAAGCAGTCTTATTTTTTCAAGAGGGATAGGGATTTATTACTAATAATGATGACTTATGGAATAATGTCCCAGATGGGACTGTAGAGTGCGGTAGAGAGTAGTTGGCTCGGGTATCCTAGAGAGGATACAAGTTCCATTATAGGAATCATATATAATCAGATCATGATGGATGTAAATCCTTTGAATTGGATAATAGGTTTGGGTGCCCGGAATCTTATGTTTTGGAGAATTGAGTAAACATATAAACAAAAAATAAAATAAAATAATAATAATAATAATAATAATAATAATAATAATAATAATAATAATAATAATAATAATAATAACAAATAAATAAAATTTCTGCAGAATCAATTCTCGAGGTAGTAAGAGTATTATTTAAGCTAAAGGATAAGAATAGAGATCATACAATAAAAGTATGACTATAATTTCTTGAGTTCCTTTTTGACTTCATATTGTTCAAACAGTAGTATAATCTAATTATAATAGTGTTAAGAGTAATAAATTATCGAAGATAAATCACAAAAGGCCAATAGATAGAGAAAGTGCAGAATGAAAGTTTGGACAATTGATTGTAGATACAAAATAATCTAAATGCTAATGGAAGTACTAGCTAGAGTGGTTGAAGGATCAAATCTGAGTAGCACAGATATGTGATAACGCGGTAGAAACTCTGAAAGATATAGTTAGCAAGTACAGCTGTCGTGTTAGGAAGAAGAATAGAACTAGGGATAGAATAGTCAAGTTCTATTTTGAGTAAGACCAAGGAAATAAATGAAAGGACAACCTGAAGGGCGCAGAATAAAAAGGAACAAAGTTAATATATAGGGTAGGCTAAGTGTTATTCTTGACAAGGTGAATGACAAGGATGGAGAACCCAAAATGGGACCACATTAGTGAGAATAGTGATGGAGGTATGGAATCTAGTAATGTGATACTCATAGCATGATGTAGTTGAGGTAGTGCCAAGGGCTAAAATATAAAGCTTGGAGTTGCATGATTGAATCACACTCTATCTATTCCCTATTCTTAAAGTGAAGTGGATAGCAAAGGGGCAAGATTCTTTTAACTTGTTAACAGTATCAAGAAGATTAGGCGAGGAATACAATAATAATGAGCAAAAGCTAGAAGGTGTGCGATGATATTGCGGACTATCTAATTAGGCAAAGAAAAAGAAGTTAGTAAGTAGTAAGTTGAATAAAGGTCAATCTAAGGGATCAAATAGGTATGATGAGAGGAAAAGAATAATAGATAATGACACATATGCTTAGTTTAGACTTTTGAGATAGTGAGAAGGTAGTTAGAGGTTCGTTATGAATGTCAGGCAAACATCTTTAGTGTGATCAACAGAATCACTTTGCAGTTAAGCAATAGCAGTGAGAACAACGATGAGGGTAGAATGAAAAGTGACAAGTATGGGTGGTTATAAATCACTAGAAAGTTCAAGGATCAAATTAATGACCATAGATAAGGGCGGAATTAATGTTGGAAGAATCTATTAGTAAGAGAAATCTTTCAGGATTCAACAAAAGTTAAGGGCACAATATAAACGATGATAGATACGAATCATAGGTTGAGTATAAATAAAGTTAATAAATTATAAAATATTATGTCAGGAAGGACAATGGCACAGTAAAGAGTTCATGCAGATGATACCTTATAGGTAGAGCACAATTATGCTAGGAGATAATGAAATTTGAAGAGAAAGACCAAGAAACATAGGTTAAACGTTATTATATGGACAATAGGGCGTAGTTGAATATAAGAGGATATTTTTCTTTCTTTTCAAGTTTAGCTTGTGCTTTTGGTTCTAGAGGGTTATATAAGGAACAGAGACTGAGTCAAGGAGACCTAGTTATTTGAGAGTTTGGTAGGCACCAATTCATACACAATTTCCTGATATGAGAATGATAGTAAGTGCATATCTAGTGTTAAGTATGAAAGGACGATTAGAGTAATGACAGGAGTTAAATTGAGTTAGCTACCAAGGATTGCAACTATTTTAAACTATGAGCTAGAGGAGGTACTATTTGTGGATAAGTTTCAATATATGAAATTGTTGCTAATGGGAAAAGTTGAGGCTGAAGTTTGGAAAACTATGGGTAGTATATGTAATTATATTAAGGAGAATGAACATGTGAAGTATCTTATTTAGAATTAAGGCATAACACATATTTCCCACAGCCGTGTTAGTTCAGATGGAACTTATAGTTTATGGGGCTCCTATCCATCCAGGATGAGCAATTTCCTACTAAGGCCGGTAGAGAATGATAATGTTCTGATAGTTAAGTTGGAAAAAGGGGATACCAAAAAAAAAAAATTTGTACGGTAAATTACAAGTGTTACATAAGGTGAAGAATGTATTGGTGGGAGTAAATCGTAAGGTTAGAATTTCCGAAGTAATAGAACTAGTAATCAAGATAAGACTAAGAAATAAAATGAAAGTTAAAATTGATAATGGGATGGACATCCTTGAAGGAAAAGGAGTAAGGGTGAAATAGGATTACGAGTAAGGAATAGTGCAGCAGGTTGAAAAGATATCAACAATAGCAGAAATAGGAAAAGGAAGTGGATAAGATCCAAAGGACAGGAAGAAAGCTCGGTAAAGCTAGTTATAATGACGAGGATAAGAAGAAATAGGTATGCTAGGAACACACTGAGAGATGTTTGAAACAAGTTATTATGAGATGATAGATTAATGGAGTAGTGGAGCCTCGATCTAAGTGCCAATGTGTCAGAAGTAGGCCACATACTAAGAAGCTATAGGAAAAAGTCTAGATATTTCCATTCCAAAGAAGGAGTGGGAAACGATAAAGTTGCACTAATTAAGTTGTCAGGGAACCCAAACACTTTTGTCACCTAGAAGGAGAGACCCAGTTCACTTTCCAATGTTGATAAATGATACACTTGGCCCTTGGAGGTGACTCTACCTGACTGGTTATATAAGATGGACAGAGGTTAGTCTAAGTACCTTAGTAATGACACATATAGATTGGAAATTTGAAGTATCATGAAAGTGAGAAGATGCATTGATACTAACCGTTAAGGTCAAAGGATAAGTAAAGGTTTCGAACGAGATGTCTATGATGGGTGTTACAGGAAAGCTACTCATAAGATGCCTTAGGATAAGGAACATAAGTCATGTTTTGGGGAAAACAGAGATTATTGAAACAAAGAATGAGAATTGAAGTCACCAAGAGACACGTTAGAGCATAATAAAAGTGAGGTAAGCGCTAAAGTTGATTAAAGTTAAGAAACATCAAGTCAAATCTGAGAGGTATAGTGAACATGTGAGATGTCGGAAAGATGGTCAATGAATAGCCAAGAGGTAAGAGCATCTCTAGGAAGAGATGATGACAGTTAGGACACTATAGTAGAATCAGAGAGCTTGAAGAATAATGTTTTACCAATCTCCACATAGCCGGAGGAGTAATGATTGCACTTGTTCTAATAATTTTCTTTTCCTTATCTCTTGTTTATTCAAAAATTCGAGGACAAATTTTTCTTAAGGAATGAAGAATGTAACAACCTAAAAAAATCGAGAAACTTAAAGCGGCCCCAATTCTCTCTCACGACTCCACTCTTCCCCTCACTTTCTCCCTCCCATTTTTAAATCAGGCCACGCATCAGTCTTTGGTGAGGTACCATCGACCTTCCCCATGCGGAACAACCACCGGCGTGGCGGCAGACAGCAGCAAGAGAGAGAAGGAGAGAGGTAAGAGAGGGAGAGCGCGTGCGACCGGGGGCCCGACTTTGCGGCGTCACCCCGGCTGACTCCGGTGGCCATTTCCTGTGATTTTAAGTGCCACGGACTCTCAAGATGATGAACTTTCAGATGAGACTAGTGGCACCCCATTTGGTGGCCGGAGGAAGGAGAAGCGGCGAGGAAAGTTGGAAGAAAATCATATGGGTTTCGGTTCCCTCACTTTTACAGCGTCCGGCCGTCGGATCAAAAATGCGAGACCACCGATGGACTCGGGGCGGCGAGATCTTGAGATAGGTTTGGTCGCTCCGTCGGACACCGTTTGAAAGAGGCGATAATCGGACGGTTCAAATCGCTTGGTGAGATTTTTGAACTTTTTCGATTTTCAAAGTTTAAAAATAATTTTATGATAATTATTAACACAATTTGGACTTAATTTAGGTGCAATCGGATCAAGGATAGCTCACCGGCACTGGGACCGCGTTTTCAGTTAGATCCGGCTTCCTGGCAGCCCGTCTCAGAATATAGTCGATATTACATTCAATCCTAGCATTTTCAGACATTCTGGACGCATTCTAGGTGTCAGAATTGGCATAGGTAAACCCGAACTCCAAGTTGCTCATTTTCAGCTAATATCAATTTAGAATAAAATTTATAAAATATTCGTGGATGATCGAAAAATTACAATTCCTTTTGCAATAGCCTTATAATATTATTAAGGACCGCGGAGCAAAATTTTAGAATTTTTAGAACTCGTTTGGGTAGTTTTTGCAAAAGGGCTAGTTATAGGGGCTAAATTGTAATTTTTTTTGAATTGTGGTTGTTGACTGTTTGGGTGGGCCCAGGAGGGGCCTTGTGATGTGATTGAGTTGTGATTGTGTGATTGGTAGATATAGAAGTCTATTTTGAAGCCTTTTGCAGGTTGGGTAGGTCATAGGTATAGGAGAAACTCTGCTGGATTTTCAGTATGAATTAGGCTGTCTGTTGCCTCTTTAGAGCTTCATTTTGACTTAGTACTAATAAATTTATAATTTAATTATTAGGTGATCAGTGTCAGCTATTTTTCTCTATCCAGCAACCACAATAGTCCTCGGTGTACTGTGAGTAAAATATTAATTTTAATTGTAATTTCGATATTATTATATGTTCAAGCATGCCCATGCATCACTTATAAATATGTATTTATGTAGTTAAACACTAGGCAAGTTTTTTATGTTGCATTCATAATTATTAAAATGTCATGGATGTTGTTGTGGTAATTTGTTGCAGTGTGCATGTGTTGGCGTGCGTGTGGTATGGTGTTAGCTATGGATAGGACGGGTAGACACGGCTTGAGATCTTCGCTGGGACCCGGTCTTTCGGGATAGACATAGCTTGAGTTCTTCGCTTGGACCCCAATTTGGTTTATTAAGCAAAAGTCCGGCTTGAGTTCTTCGCTGGCACAGGTTGGATTAAGAGGGCTATATAGGGGATCAGCTCCCATATATGTATTGTTTGACATTATCGGGTGTGTGAGTGCTCCAAATTACCTTTTTGCTATTATGATGTGAAAATATTGACAATGTTGCATTTCACTCTACAGGGTGCATTAGCTTTAGATAGCTATAGAGATTATGGTTAAAATTGATATTTTACTCTCTGAGTCGAACGCTCACTCCTGTTCACCTATTTTTCCAGGCTACAGGAGGAGTTCTTTTACAGAGCAACCTGCTTTCTTCTTTGCAGGTTTAACGTCGGTTATTTAATTATTTTATTATTTTTTCAAAATTTGAAATCTAGAACTCCGCATGTGTTAGTAATAGTGTGAACCTTATTAGAAATCGTGTTAATTAAAATTTTTGAGATTAATAAATGAAGATTTATGTGGTATTTAAACAATTTGTAAGTGGTGGTAACAGGGTTGAGCAAGGCTTATTAGAATGTTTTTTATGGTTATCGGATTGGGTTGACCCGAATAAAAATGTTTTATTTTATGTAATTTTATTTACATGTTGGGCCTTAGTTATGGATTTGAGAACAAAAAGGCTTACTACGGGCCTCGGGGGCTTTATACTGGCCCAGGTCCTAGTGCTGGTCCGGCCCATAGGTTGGGTTGTGACAAGTAATAAAAGAATTAGAAAACCAAACCCAACAATCAAATAGAAACAAAAAATGATAATCACCAATAAAAACTCACTTGTGATAAGTTTGGACTATATCAACACCCAAAATTGGTGGCTAGAGCAAGATTAGGGAGGGGTATTTGAAGCGTAATTGTAAACTTACCAAAACTTGAGAAAGAGCTGTAGATGACTTGTGATGTGAGAGACGATGGAGGATCAGTGTTTATGAGAGACTGAAGATTTTTTGTTGAAGGGAGATACTGAAGGCGAGGAATAAGAAATGTTTAAAAATAAAAAGAATATGTTATAATTAAAATTTTATAAATTATGTAAATATAAAATTGAAATGCAAAAATTTTAAATTATCTAAAATTATCGATTTGGTAGTTTAAAAATATATAGTAAAATCATGGTTTGGGAACCATCACTTTACAATCTAAAATAATCATTTTTCAAAAATAATATTCACAAATAAGTAGCATTGCCATACCATACATTATGAAACCATGGAAAATCATCATTCAAATAAGGGGACTAATATTACAATTTAATCCTTACATTTTAGAAATTGAACAACTTAGTCCATCACTTATGTTTTCATTCAATTAAAATTAACTACTATTATATAGATTATTTATTTCTATTCCATAAAAAAATTTAAGA
Source organism: Hevea brasiliensis (assembly GCF_030052815.1). Classification (NCBI taxonomy): domain Eukaryota; kingdom Viridiplantae; phylum Streptophyta; class Magnoliopsida; order Malpighiales; family Euphorbiaceae; genus Hevea; species Hevea brasiliensis. Next base: position 79,069,110 of record NC_079505.1, read on the forward strand.
AAAAAATTTAATAAGAACAAAGTTAATAAAAAAAATAAATTTTAATAATTTCAGTAATTATCAATATAAAAAATAAATCATTTATTTTTTAAAATATAAAAATTAAGTTGAAATATTGATCAAAATTCAAGAATTAACAGCAAATTTCTCTTATTAATAAATGATATATTTACCTTCTCATTTAAATTAATGGTAACATTATATGAAAAAATTTTAAGTTTTAATGAAAGTATAAGTGGAACTAACTCCATCAATTTTTAAATATGGACAAATCTAAGACTAAACAATAAATTGAAAAAAAAAAAAAGGGCAATCATCATTCGGCAATGATTATCAACGTCATATGATGGTGGGACAGTTTAGGTAATGGACCACAGAAGCAATCCCAGATGGCCAGCTATTAGCCCAAAGGGGACCATCATTACTAACCAATCCATCAACGGTTGGTTAGGCATGATTATTTTGGGCTTCCATGGGCCATCATAAGTGTTACCTAACCTTTGTGGTCCATTCCATTGATATATGAAGGGTCGGCGTCCCTAATCATACAAGGACAATGTCCTGTAGCACCCATTCGGTTAATCAAATTAAATTCATCTATCTATTTAATTTAATTTAATGATTAAAAATACATCATTTAATATAATTAGGTCAGTTTTGAGTCTCTCCCTTCCAATCTCTTAGCTAATGATAAATAAAATAAAATTTTAATAATTTTTAAATATTAATTTGATTAAATCAAGTTAAAATTAAGAGAAAATTAAATTTAATTAAAATTGAAAACAAAAAAATTAACCAATTAATGGTTACAATAAAACTAACAAAAAAATTATAATATGTATTTTATATTATTAATTAATAAAAAGTTAACAAAAATGTATTTATAATCTTTTTATTTATAAAAATAATAAATATGATTTATTTTTAGTAAAATATAAATAATTTATTGTTAATAAAATTATAATTAATATATTAATTAATTAAAATCAGCTATTTTGGTTAGTTCCAATAATTCATTAAGGATTATTTTAAAACTATTTAAAAAATCTTAAATGCACTATATTGATATATAGAATAATGTGCCTTTCTCATATAAAATAAATTAATTTTAATGACTAGAAAATATTTTTAATCATAAATATAAAAAGAAAATTTAAATGCAGAAACTTAATTAATAATTTAATTTTTATTTTTCTTTTATTTTTAAATTTCAATTTAAAAAAATCTACACGTTGAACTTAATTTTCAATTATTTTGAACTTAAACTATTATTAGATAATATTAAATATAAGTCCTAAATTACATAATAAAATATAATTCTCTACACCGTTAAAAATATTTCTTCCGCTCAAATAACTCAAACTGAAAATGCTAATTGAGTTTTACTAATTGAATCAACTCTCATTAACAGTAATAATATTCTCTTATTGAAATAATTTAAAGTGAAAATACTAACGGAGTCTTACCGATTGAATCAACTCTCGTTAATAATAATAATAATAATAATAATAATAATAATAATAATTTTTTATTTGATTTTAATTGTAATTTAAGTTTTAAATTTTATAGTTTGAAACACAATTTTAATATTATAAATTTATATATATATATATATTCACGTGATAGAATAAAACCATTAAACTATATATAATTTTTCACATGATCAGAGAAGGAAAGTTTCTGCCATGGCAACTAAATCTTACCTAACAAGAAATAGGGGCAAAAATTGTAAATGAAGATTCCATGATGCAAATGAGTGGATGCCTCAGGTCGCCTTCACCTCTGATACGTATGTTTCCTCCTATAATAATAAATAATGACATGTGTAAGCCTCTTGCCCCCACCCCTTATCAACAACAAGAACCCCTTCCATAGACACGTAGCCATGAAGCTGGCCATATACAATATGGATAATTCAAGTTGAAAGAGATATATACCAAAATATATATAGAACACCATTGGCTTTAAAATAATTTTATCTTCTGAAAATCAATATATATTTCCAAACCATTTATGGAATCCCCATATGACTTAGAAAACCTAGCTGCAATACACACACAACACAAGACCCTAATATAGAAACCCTTCTTGATATTTCTGAGTTACTCATCTTCCAGGGCAAGCAGTATATTAATTATATATGTATTTAAAACGTGACATCCCGAGCAAACACTTTATTTTTTACCTTAACTGGAAGGACACAGCCCCTTCATGTTCTAAAGACTTTTAAGGAGTTTTCTCAAGATGGGGTATGATAAATTTCTTGCAATGATTTCTTACTAGATCCATGTACCACTTCATTTCTCGTTAAGATATGGATGTTTAACTAACCTCATGCTTTTCTATACCTTGCCAAGTTTTTTGCAATGGTTTAGCTCATTTCTTGTTTCTTGAATTGGATGGTTGCATGAGTCATATTGAATCATTTTCATAGGTTAATTTCTTGGATTGGTCAGAGCTATTTTTAAGTTAATTTATACTTAAATGATTTTAAGTGTGCACTCTTCGATCCGTTTTTAGTAGAGTCGAATTTCAAGAAAGGGGAATTTTCTTTCTTATCAACTAAACTAATACTAATATTTTTGTACAAGATAAAATAAACAAATTAACTAATTTATTGGAAATATAACTTAATAATAGTGAAAATAAAATTATAATCTATCAGCAAATTAATTTGCAAAATCTAATTAATATTCTTGGGTATTGTTATTAGACTTAAATTAATTTTAATTAGCAAATGAATTAATAAGATTACACATAGGTTAAAAAAAAAAAATTTGATCAATTTTATGGTTAGCAAAATGGGATGATAGGCAACAGATTTCGTCGTGCCCTTTATATATTGCGCAAAATCTGCGCATGGTCAAGTCAATTTTAGCATCTTAGAATATATAGGAAAAAACACAAAATAAAGCTAAATTGTATTGCTTTGCAACTGTGGAAGACATTTTTTTGCAAAAATTATTATTTAGTATCTATATTTCAACAAAGCTAATTATTTTATCAATTATTTTGAAAATATATTATTCAGTATATTTTGTTTCTTTTAAACTATTTAGTCCTTTCATCAAATTTTTTATTATTTATACTATTCATACTATTACGTAGTCTCTCTATTTTAAGAAAATTAATTAATTATTCTCTAAACTTAAAAAACACTACTATTTAATTCATCTATTTCAGTAAAATTAATTAGTTAATTTATATATTTTAAAAAATATAATATTTTGAAAAATATAATTTCGATAAAAATAAAAATTTTGCTATGTCTAGACTAAATTAAAATTTATATTTTTTTTAATTTTAATTCGTTGGATATTATTTTTATATTTTTTATTAAAAAATAATTTTTCTAAATTACTTAAAAATTTAAGAAAATTGATTAACTTTTTTATGTAGACAGCTTATATCTGTTATATTAACAAATGAAAATAAATAGAGAATAAGAGGAAAAAGAATATAAATCTCAAGGAGAAAAAATATGAGTGAGAAAAATAAGAAAAGATAAGAAAAAAATAAAAAGGATAAAATTATGATAGTTTAAGTATAAAAGATAATTATAAGACTATATAGTTAATAAAGTTAAATAACATGGATTAATTAATATATTTTTTTAAAATATAAAAATTAATTAATTAATTTTATTATAATAAAGAAATAAAATAATAATTTAATTATTATTAATTAATATAAAAATTAATAAATAATTTAAATAATTTAATAAAAATAAAAAAAAATATTTTTTTTATCGTCAGGCCTGACGCTAAAAAGCGTCAGATGTTGTCTTATATATATTTACTTGTATAAATTAATGCTCACTTTTTAATTTTAAAAAATGGAAATATGATTTTTTAAAATATTTTTTTTATTTCATTAATTAAATTAAAAAAATTTATCATACCTAAAGAAATAATTGAAAATAGTGAAAAAAAGTCGTTAGTAAACAGTATACTAGACTAGTAGCTCTAGTTACGTGCATAGGCACATCAAAATCCAGTGAACTTTGAAAAGAGTTTTGTCGTGTGTTAGGGCTTAATTAGGTTGGTCCATTGTCAATTCGGTTCAATTCCTTTGCTTAGATGCAGACATTATAATACAAATTATATATATATATATATATATATATATATATATATATATATATATATATATATATATATATATTTATAATTTTAAATTAAAATACACAAATTCAAACACAATATAAATTGAAATTGAATTAATGAATTAACAAAAATTGCATTGTCTACTTATAAAGCTTGATTTTAGTTATAGATAATGGGCAGAAATTCTTATGATTGGTGTAACAAGTTTTGAAAAGCCATTCACCATTTGTATATTGGTCTTATAGTTTGGTGGGTTTAACATACTTGGATTAGATTTGGATGGTAAATCAGCGGTCAAATTATAAATAATCAAGTTGTTAGTTTTGTTTGAATATAATTTTGATGGAGATGGTGCAATTTACCTATCAATCATCGCTATAACAAAGACACTTAGCCAACCCATCTGGAAAATTTATTCCTAATAAATATTTATATACTCTATGCATATTCATGCACAAGTAAGAGACTCGATACAATCGATAAAGATGGGATTTTTTTTTTTATCAATTAAGTTTTATAGGAATCACAATAGTTCGGATATTTATGAAAATTATTTTATTTGAACTTAAATTTTATTAATATTTTTAAAATTTAAATTTATTTTAAATTCGATTAAAATTTATTATCAATTATTCGAAAATATCGGAACGAAACCGACTTTAGAAACGGATTTATATCGGTTTATAATTTAAAACCGCTTTTGCAACGGAAATTAAGTTGAACTAGTTAATTTTATCAAAAACCGATTAGAAACGGATTTGAAACCGAAATTTAAAACAGAAAAACATCGGTTTCAAAATTCTAAATTAGCATCAGTTTAGAAACCGATTAGAAACCGAAATCTAAAACTGACATATTTTTGTTTCTAATTTGAAGGCTCAAAATTAGTTCTATTGTATTAGGTCATATTAGAAACCAAATAACGTCGGTTTGTAATTCATTGAATTTAATTTAGAAACCGATTGAATTCGGTTTCCACAATGACTGTATTTTCTATTTATATTTAGAAACCGATTTTTATCGGTTTCAAAATTAATATAATTTCTATTCTATTTATTAAATTTTAAAGTGAAAATAACAACCGATTATTTTCGATTTCTAGTTTATTGTAGAAACCGATAACTTTCAGTTTCAAAATTTATTTATTGTATATTTTATTTAATAAATTTTAAAGTTAGTTTAGAAACCGATTTGTTTCGGTTTCTATTTGTATATGGTATATTTAGAAACCAATTTGTCGGTTTCAAAATTAATATTGTTTCTAATTTTTTATGAATTTTAATGTCAAAATAGAAACCGATTTTTATCGGTTTCTAATTTTTTTTGAAATTTAGAAACCGATATTTTTCTGTTTCAAAATTTATCTAATTGTGTATTTTATTTAATATATTTAAAGTCAACTTAGAAACCGATTTTTATCGGTTTCTATTTTCAGTAATATTTAGAAACCGATTATTTTCGGTTTCAAACTAAATCTATCATCAATTTTATTGATTAAATTTAAAGTCAAATTAGGAACCAATTAACATCGGTTTCTAATTCTTATGGTTAATTTTAGAAACGGATTATTTTCGGTTTCAAAAATTAAAGTGTTATTTAATTTTATTTAGAAATCAATTATTTTCGATTTTAAACTTAATCAAATTAGAAACCGATTCTTATCGGTTTCTAATTCTTCTATTTATATTTTGAAACCGATTATTTTTGGTTTCAAAATTAATCTATTATTTATTTTATTTATTAAAATATTAAAAGGAATTAGAAACCGAGTTTTATCGGTTTCTAATTTATTTTGTTATAATTAGAAACCGATTTGTGCGGTTTCAAAAGTTATGTATATTTAGAAACCGAATATTTTCGGTTTCAAAAAACCCTTGGATTAGAAACCGATTTTAGTCAGTTTCTAATTGCCATTTATTTATTTAATTTTACAAAGCTGCCCATTTGACAACAGTGTAGATTATCTTAATGGTTATCTATAAAATTAAAATTACTTCAAATTATTAACAAAAACAGTGAAATATTATATCTTGTTCAATGCCCTAGGACTTTCTCTCTCTCTTTATGTTTTTCTTTTTCTTTCTTAAGTTGGTGCTGAGATTAAGCATGGTGCAACAAGTAGTCCATTCCATATGATCCATGAAATTTATAGCAGTCAAATTGGAAATCAGAATCAGATTTCTCTTTTAAGATGTTTTATTTATATATATAAACTGCAAAATCAAATAAATTTATTTTGTACTTAATGAAAATTAATTTATTTTTTTATATTTTTATTTTTTTTAATTTTAATTATTGTATGAGAATATAAAATAATTTTTTTTATTTTGAATTAATTATAATTATAACTTTTCAATTTATTTAATTATAAGAAAAAATAAAAATAATATATTTTATTTTTTTACTTTAAATAACTAAAGTTAATTACATTCAAAATTTTTTATTTTAATTAATTAAACTATATGTTTTGTTTTAATTAGTATAATTAATTATAATTATAAATTTTAATTTTAATTATTTATATAAAAATATAAAAATAATAGTTTTATATTTTAATTATTATTATAATTATTTTTATTAATTGTTTTAATTATTAAGATTATTTTAATTGATTCATCTTAATTCAAATTCATTCAAGCAACTGATTCACAATTTTTTTTTAAATAAATGTTTATTACCCATAAAGTAAGTCTAAAATTAAAATTGCAGAAGTTCAATTGTCTCAAAATAAAAGAAGAATTAATTGTTTTTTAAAAATTTAGGCTTTATTTAACTTTTTTCCTTTTCTGGCCCTTTTCTTTTTAGTCCTTTTTGCAATATATATATATATATATATATATATAAAAGATAAGATAAAAAAAAACAAAATCCTCTTCTCGTCTTCTCTTTCAACTCTTCTCCTTCCTATCTCTACTGTATTTTTATTATAATACTATCCCATTTAACTTAAGGATTGAGAGATCCTCATCAGTAATCTATAGAGCTTCTATAATGAAACAACAAAAATAAAACCTATATTAATGAAATTAAAATTTCAGATTTCCAAGAAAAAAAAAATCTCAAAACAAGCGACTGCAATGAAATTACAGAAGACAAAAGTATACAAAATTAAACCACCCCAAAAAAAAACAACAACATTAAAGCTAAATATATAATTAAATTAAATAGCACGAAGAGCAATAATCATAAGCAATTAAAACATTATTTTTAAAACAACGAGCCAATAAGCGAGAAAAACACAAATTCAATGACAAAACACGGAAACAAGAAAGGAATAAGCGATAGAACTATCTTGAGAGAGAAACTGCTCAAAAATGCGGGTGAGGGTTCTCGGAGAATAATCAACGTGAGTAAAGATGGCCCTTCTCCTGCTAGAAAATTTCATCGATTGAGAACTTGGGAAGGGATTAGGGGACTTTCATTAGCGAAGAGCACTGGAAATTGCCACGGCCAGTGAGGATTGTACTTGATGGAATCGGAACTCGAGCTCTGAAAGCCCAAAGTGCGCTTACAGAGAGAGATGTTTTTGTAGTTTAGAGCTTGGGTATTCGACTTTCGTAGTTCGCACCGGACTCAGTAGTTTAAAGAAAAAATCTTTGTTCTCCCAAATACCCAAATAGCTTTCTTTGCTCTCTAGAACAAATCTCCTCAATTTGGTGGATTGAAGCACAGTGGGATCTGCTCTTAAGGTTTGCTATTTAATTTGATAGTCATTTGTTTCTTTGTACGGTCTTTCACGCTAGTTGGTCGTCTTTGATGCTTAGGGTTTCTTTCGTCTCGATTTCCTCTGGAGAGTCGACGGAGACTTTACTACAGTTCTTCTTGGCATTTTACCTCTAGGATTCTTTGTGTTCTTTCTTCTTTGTCCTTCACGACCTCGAGTTCGTTGATTATTTTTCCTCCTTTTTAAGTAGTAATTATCCACTGAAATTGGTGAAATTGGGCAATTTTGGTTGTTTAGTTGGGATTTGTGTATTTTTACGGGTTAACTTTGGAGATTACGGTGTGAAGAGAAGATGATTTGGTGGTTCTCCCCTACTTTGCATATATGTCCATTTTTAAACTTTCCAGTTTTTATCTGCTTTTATTTAATTTTTCTTTGTTGTGTTTGTTTTCTTTTTGAACTTATGAGACTTTTGATTTAGTGTAATTATTTCTACAATTGATGTATTGTATGATTTATTTCATGGAATTGTTGTCTTGTTTTGTAATTATAATAGATTTATTTGATTTTTTTGAGTTTTGAAAATGCAAGAGTTTGAGTGCAGTGTTGATTGAGTTAATTATTACACACAGTTATAGTATTGTTTGATTAAATTTGCAGCCAAAGAGTGTAAAAGAAGCGGTTTGAAATTTGATGCAGGTAGGGTCAATGAAATTGAATAAAGAAAAAGTGAAATTTCTCCAATCATTATTTTCCCACTTCCCACATATATTCTGCAGAATGCTCAAAAGTCAATCAAAATTTGTGACTTATGGGAGAATTTATTTATTTTTACGTGAAATCACGATAGCAATTGGCAAACTCGGAGAATATAATTTTCTTTGTTCTCTAAAATGGGTATCGATACATATTTGTATTCTTAACTTCTTATGAAACTTGTTTTGCAAGGCAGTTTGACAAGCTTGTGTTTTTATACAAATCAATATTAAAAAGTTTTTGAGGCAAATTGTTCCAAGTATCTAAGGTTCACAATTATAGTTGTGAAGAAGACCTTTTGAAACCACTCCTTTTGAAACCACTCTCTGATGTGCTCTACTTGTGTGAATGAATGAAATAGCAGTATGTTTTATTGTATTGTAGGTGCAATGCAAAGCGTATACTCTTATGATAAGTTATATTAGGTTGATTGACACTGCTTTCTAGTTTCTAGTTTATTTTTGCAAATTTAGTACTATGGTTCCTTGTCAATTACAATTTTGTTTAGTGTTGGAGTACTCTGTTCCTGTGCATTGTTGTGTTATCATTTAATATTTATAGTGATTATTATGGAATTATGTACAATTTTGGATCAAAGCGATTCTGATTTGGAAAAATGAGAGAATGAATTTTCATTCATCGATAAAGTAGTACTGATAAAAGTGTTTTATATACAAATAATAGTTATTTGATTAAAATTATTTATTATTTCAAAATAGCACTCAATCAGCGTATGCTTTTAGAGTTTCAATATCAGATTATCAATAGATTTAAATTTAATATATATATATATATATATATTAAAATTTAACTTTATTTTAAAAGACAGTTTTTATTTGATTATTTCAAATTATAAACAGTTTTTATTATTTAACTATTATTATTTAACTATTATTGTTTTATTTTTATTTGATTTACAAATAACTTTTTTTATAACTGAAATTATACTATATTTTTCATTATTAAAATTAAATAATTATTTGAAAATTTATGAATTTACAATAATAATAATAATAATAATAATAATAATAATAATAATAATAATAATAAATTAATCATATTATTATCAAAAAATAAATAAATAATACATATAAAAAATTATAAAAGCAAAATAAGTTTTTTTAAAAATAAAATAAAAAATTATTTTTATAGTTATTTAGTAGGCTATTAGTTGTGGATGAGTACACTCAAATAGTTCAGATGTAAATTAGCAACCAAACTTACATATTTAATTACAAATAAAAGATTGTATGTTTATTTTATTGCTATACTAATATCTATTTTTTGATGTCCTTTAATTTTAATGATTATTATGTTTTTTAATTTTATACTATTATGCCATATAATGTATAGTTATTTATTTATTTATTTACTTTGAGGTGTTAAATTTTATACAAGAATTTACTGACAGAATTTCTTTTCTTTTTTTTTTTTTTGGAACTGCAGTCTGTCTCATTCTCTTTTGGTCACTATCTCTCGTTATTTTGTCCCTTGTTTTCAGTATCACACAGATAAGTAATATTTTAATATGGCGTTTTAATTTGTAGATGCATGCATATCAATTTTGAGGTGATAATTTTTCTATTTGTAGAAATTTTGTAACATCTCTCATTGTTCTCTGGTGCAAATTTTATGTTGTGCACTTGGAGAACTAATGGGAGATCTTTGCTAAATTTTACAAATATATGACATGTCATTATCTGTCTGTTATTGGTAGAGATGATACAATTCTAATTGGGTTAGGGCCTTACCTTTCAATGCATGATTGGGGATATGATGTCATTCTGATATATGACATATCATTACTAATATTCACTTAATTATTACACAGCTATTAGCAAAATGGGATCAGATCGGAGATGGATGTATGCTAGGTTAAAAGATGGTCTATTGACCTCAGAATTCATAGAAGGTATTGAACAATTCATAACATTTGCTAAGCAACATCAAGAGTGGATGGATGGGGATAAGCGAAGTGTCCATGTAATCATCGAAAATGTCGAATCGTAATTATCTTTGATGAGAATACAATTCGGTTACATTTGATGAAGCATGGATTTGTGCCATATTATTATAAATGGATTCTACATGGGGAACCCCGCACAAGTAATATTGATAGTCAAAACATAAATGTTATGATAGCGGAGTCTGTTCAAGAAGCTGATAATAGCACAAGCAATACCTATGAGCAAATGGTAATGGATCGTGAGTCTGATTTCTTCGAGGATGTAATGGAGGAGCCTCCAAATCCATCGACTCAAAAATTGTATGACATGTTACAATTTGTTAATCAAGAGGTGTGGCGGTTGTGAAAGCCATTCGCACTATCGGTTATTGCAAGGATGTTGAACATCAAGGCGAACATCATTTATCGAAAGGTGTTTTGATGACATTTGTCAACTTATGAAAGAGGTGTTCTGGGATGAAAATTTAATAGTGAAAACTTTTACAATACGAAGAAGTTGGTTCAAGCATTGGGCCTACTGTTGAGAAGATTCTTTGTTGTACTAATGGATGTATGTTATATTGGGTGAAGATAGTGAGTTAGCGAATTGCAAATTTTGTGACCATCCACGGTTCAAGCGACATAGTCGAGGCTCTTCTAATTTTCAAACCAATGTGCCACATAAGAAAATGTACTACTTTCCTCTCACCAGAGATTGCAAAGATTATATGCTTGAATGCAGCAATGAAAAGAAATGAGATGGCATCTTGAGCATGACCATGAAGATGGGAGTAATGTGTCATTGTTGGATGCAAGCTGCATGGAAGCATTTTAATAAAACACATCCTTCATTTCTTCTTTGAGGTTCGGAATGTAAGGCTAGGGCGTGCAGATGGGTTTCAACCATTCGGTCGATCGGACAACAATATTCATCTTGGCGATCATTGTCACTCCTTACAATTTGCCTCCTTGGTTATGTATGAAGGAAGAGTATATGTTCCTAACGGTAATAGTTCTGGTCAGAAACCCAAAAGACAAATTGGATGTGTACTTACAACCCCTTATTGCGAGTTGAAAGCGATTGTGGGAAGTTGGAGTTGAGACATATGATGCATCAAAGAAGAATAATTTTAATATGAGGTTGCGTTATTATGGACAATAAGTGATTTCCTGCATATTCAATGTTATCGGTTGGAGCACGAGCAAGGCTGCTTGTCCATATTGTCGGGGCGATTCGGATGCATTCACATTGACAAAGGGTGGTAAACAATCATGGTTTGACAATCACGTAAATTCTTACCCTAACCATCCTTTGAGACGGAATAAAATTGCTTTTAGAAAGAACAAGACGATTACAAAAGTGCTCCCCATTCTATCGGTGAGAAATTTTAGAACAAATAGAACATCTAGGATTAATGTGTGTCACGAGATATGAGTGCAGATGAGAATATGATTGCAAAGCAAAAAACACGGGTTGGAAGAGACGGAGCATTTTTTGGGATTTGCCATATTGGAGTACTAACATGCTTCGCCACAACCTGGATGTCATGCATATAGAGAAAAATGTATTTGAAAATATTTTTAATCTTTGTGATGAATGTTGAAGGGAAGGCGAAGGACAATGCAAAATCAAGGGAAGATTTGAAAGAGTTTTGTCACCGACTTGAGTTAGAGAGGGATATGCAGCAGAAAGTATCCTAAAGCATGTTACACATTAGACAAACAATCAAAAACAGTGTTGTGTGAATGGCTTAAAAATCTTAGATTCCCAGATGGTTATGTGTCAAACATGGGTAGGTGTATAGACATGCGAAAACTAAAGTTGTTTGGGATGAAAAGCCATGATTGTCATGTCTTTATGCAAAGATTACTCCCAATAGCATTTAGGGAATTGCTTCCAAAAAATGTGTGGCAAGCATTGACCGAATTGAGCAATTTCTTTAGAGAGTTAACTTCAACAACACTTAGAGAAGAAGCCATGTTACAACTCAATGAAGAGATTCCTATTATATTATGTAAACTAGAGCGTATATTCCCTCCAAGTTTCTTTGACTCCATGGAACATCTCGAGTGCATTTGGCTTATGAAGCATGGATTCTTTGGTCTGTGCAATATCGGTGGATGTATCCATTTGAGAGGTAACTAGTTTAATGTATTGTTGTATACTATCATTACATGGAGAAATAAAAACTTTGTTGTGACTAAATAGTAAATGAATGCAGTACCTTAGGAAGTTAAAAATAATGTGAAAAATAAAGCCAAAGTGGAAGGTTCCATATGCAATGCATACTTAGTTGAAGAAGCATCGTTATTACTGCGCTCATTATTTTGAACCCCATGTCAACACAAGGCATCGAAGGTTCCACGCAATGATGATCTGATCGAACATATGGATGAACATCTAGGGAATCTATCAATTTTCACTCATTCGGTAGGCCAGGGAAAAGGAAAGGTTAGATATCTCACGAACAAAATTTCAAGCGACAAATGTACATCTTGTTGAATTGTATAGAAGTAAAACCGTACATTGAGTAAGTTTTCTAATATTCAATTATTATAATTGTTGCAATGCCATCATTGATTCCAAACATTTAATTAACTATTTTCATTGTGTGCAGCATTTTTGTTAATGAGTTACACATGGCCAATCAAATATCAATGATAAACAAGTTGATGAGAAACTAGGCGTGAATTTGACAAGTGGTTCAATAAATATGTTCACAATCCCTCCAACAATATATCCAGCCAGTTTTTAAAGGATCTATCAAAGGGTCCATTAAGAAGTGTTATGTCCTACAATAGTTATGTAGTTAATGGTTATAAATTTCACACTAAAAGTCATGGTTCGCATAGGGCAACAATGAACAGTGGGGTATGTATCAAGGGGACTAATTACAGTACTCATGAAAGTGACTACTATGGACAATTAATTGAAGTGCTACGATTGGAGTACCCTGGATTACCAATCAAAAGAATTTGTATTGTTTAAATGTGATTGGTTTGATCCAACACCAAATGTAGGAACAAAGATTCATCAAAATATAAACTTGTGGATATTAATCATAAAAGATCCTTCAATAGGTATGAACCATTTGTTCTTGCTATCCAAATTTGCTTTCGGTGAATTATTCCATATATCCAAGCTTAAAGCGTGACAAGGATGATTGGTGGGCCGTGTTCAAAATCAAAGCGAGATCTGTTATTGATCTTCCTGAGCAAGTGAATGTGACAACCCCCCCTGCACGGGAAGAACCATTTCAAGAAGATGAAATGGAAGTCCCTTTGATTCAAATTGATGATGATGATGATCAACAACAATATTTGAATGATCAAAATGGTGTACTAGTTGAAATTAATGAAGAGGATGTTGAAGATGAAGAAGAGCTTGAGTTGGACTCGAGCGATGAGAATGCGATGATGTATTTGATAGTGATACTAATTAGAATTATGTATTTCTCTTAATGAATTTATATTTCTAAACTTGAAGTATAAATTCTAACTATTGTAAAATTTCATATGTATTATGTATCATAAGTTGAATGAAGCTAACTTGTTAATACAATTATTTATGCGGGATGCGAGGCAGTCGCGGGGAGGTTTGTTGGGTCATTCACGGTCAAGGCGATTACATGCGGGATGAGCCCAATGATCAACTAGACCAATCTACAGGTCGACCTCGGGTTCCTTCACGATCCTTTGGGAGGTCGACACGGATCAGGAGGGTCTCTGCTTCAACACGAATCGAGCTACACCTCCACCTCCGCCACCACCTATTACCCCATCTTACGAGCACGCAATTGGATCAACCTCTGGTCATGAAGGTCATTCGGTTGGGGCAGCACCAATATCATCAATGGATGGCCTATCACTCACTACATTTGGAAGAAAAGCGAATAAAGCTCATTAATGGCACGTAAGTATTAAAAATTAATTAACTTTATCTATGATTTGGTATTACATATCATTGGCAATTGAAGTACCATGTTTCTACATTTACATAAAATCAATATATTTCTGTCTTTCTTTTATGCAGGTTACATCCATCGAGGAATGTGCTAAGAAGATGAAGAATATCTTCAAGGAGAGGATGGACCAGAGGAGAACTGTTGGAAAACTATCACTTTGAAACAAAGAGTTTCTTGGGATGAATTTGAGTAATAAAATAAATATTTAAATATAAGTATCTATCAGATAACTAATTTGCATAGTTTATGAAACCTCAAAAAAGAATGTTACAAACAAATATTATTTAAGTGATGAGAATTTGTGAATTAATGTAAAAGAACACAATTGAAGTATATTAATGCTTAAATGTTCTATATACGACTTGTGTGTTGAGGATGTTGAAAATATATATTGTTGTGAGTTGTTGTAGTTGGGGTGGATGTTATTTGTTGTTGAGAATATATGAAGTGTTTTTAACAGTGCAATTAATACCTAATAACTAAATTTGGATTGTCCAAAATTAAGGGAAATCTTTGTCAAATTTTTTCTAAAATATTATCATACTAATACAAGCTGTCTTAATTTTTATTTGTTTTATATGAAATACTTTGATTGGCAAGAGGTGACTCCTTTGGTAAAGGAAGCTTGGGCGTAAAGTGCGAGCGCTACAAAGCGCTAATGTGCAATGTCGGGAAAGGAAAATCCAAGGTCATCGTGCCTAATAGTACAATGCAAAAATGGAAGGAGGCATGGGTAGCCCGAGTTTAAAGCCAAGAGCCATCAGTTCCTTTGCTAACATTTGTAGTGAGATAGGGGAGTTGGGGCAGCATCTCTAGACACACGGGGTTGATTTCACATGCTACTCACGAGATAGAATGGTAATGATTTCATATTTCTTGGTTTTGTTATTGTCTGTCTACATATTAGTAGCAAATAATCGAACATTATTATAAACATCACTAAAATCATTATATCTTTTAGGGAAGCCAAGCTTGGCGAAGACCTTTTCATATGAACTTTTCCATAAGACCCACACTAGGAAAGGCACCTCAGATATGGTTGATTCACGGCGCAATCAATTAAGGTAAGTGAACAAGTATTTTATGTCTTTCAATTATACGAAAAAATGAATAAGTGAGTTTGTTTATTCAATTGCCAAGAAAAATAAATTTAAAATATGTGTATTAACTTATGCAGGATGCATTTTTGGCGCTTAAGGCGATCGTCTCAACCACAAGAGAGTGCGGTGACCCTCCTATTGTAGATGAGGTCGCACTATATTATCAAGTTGTGGGGAGAAGAAGAAGCAGGTTTATGGCATTGGATCTCAAGCATCAATTTTTACCTAGCTCATCACATGGATCATCTTCTCTTGCATCCTATTGCGCTCGATCGGAGGCAATGGAGGAAGAGATTCAACAATTGCATCGGTGTTGCAGCGCTCAAGGATAGTTTGGTTGCAATGGAGAGAGAAGGCAAACAGCGAGTTGATGCTAGAGGAGAGATATGAACAACGTGGCGGACCTTTGGAGGCGCATGCAACAAATGATGCAAAACATGATGGCACAAATGATGCGAAGTGCGCGATTCTGACCCCAACTCGGATCGACTCATCGGGATGATGGTAGAGAGGCTAATAGTGGTGATGAGTGATGATCTTGTTAATGACAAGTAGCTTGTTTTTGTTATTATGATATTTTATTTTCCATACGATTACATTATTGTCATAACCCTTCTTGTCATATTTATATATAATATTGGTGATATTTGATATTGTGACTGATATTGTAAATATTATATTGAGCATTTAAAATTAATATTATATTATATGCTTCAATACGGAAAAAATTTATTTAAAAAAAAAATAAAAATTTTCTACTAATTAATTGAAACGGATTGGAAACGAATTTTTCCATTTCTAATCCAATAGCATAAGGATCGGTTTTAGAATTTAGAAACCGATTTGAAACGGAATTTCTGTTTCGAAAAAATTGAAACCAAAATATCCGTTTTTAAATTGAAACGGATTTTGAAACCGAATATATGTGGTTTCTAACTTTGAAACGGAATAGTGGTTTGAAAACAGTTTCAAAATTTGAAACGGATGCCACTTTCCGTTTCAAATTTATTTAGAAACTTGCGGATTTAAAACTGAATATTTCGGTTTTAAATCGGTTTCTAAATGTATTTAGAAACCGATTTTCACTGATTTGAAACCGAATATTCGGTTTCAAATCTCCTTTTTTCTTGTAGTGTCGAACCTGCCTCAAACCAATTGTTATTTCTTAAAAATATTCAAACTATTTAAATTTATATATTTTTATTAATAATCTATATAAAAATTTATTCTTTATTAATAATTTATATTTTAAAAATTTAATAAAATATTTAATTATATTTTATTTAAAATAAAAACATAAAATTTATATATATATATATATATATATTACATTTAATTAAGTATTCATATAAACAGGTTTAAATAATGGATACCCAATATATAAAACCTAAATCCGTCACGAATATTATTGTTTTAAACCATAATCTATTCCAAACCCGATTATGTACTATCAAAACACGTCCTATTAGGATTCGGTCGTCGAATCGGGTACCAGTAAAAACCTAACCCATTGTTATCCATAGGGTTCGATATCATTGCAAAGCTTTTCAAAATTATTTATTCTGAATGCATCAAGCTGATATAGGAAGTGTGCCCTTAAAATCTCTTAAGATAGGAGAATTGGGCTCCATTTATTTTATAAAAAATAATTTATATATAGAAAATATTTCCATTGTTGAGGCAGTGGGTATATAATAGACTTTAAGGAGTAATGAATTACTATCATTAAGGTATTAATTACCCCTACTAAATTACTGTAAGGTTATAACAATATACTTCCATGATACAACAAAACTGAAATCTGAATGACAACTCTGAAAATTTCCCTTAAGAACTCTTTATATGAACCGAATTTAGAGAGACTAGAAGAAATGAGAAAGAAGTAGAAGTAGTATATATCTGGATTGAAAAACTTATCAATATTTATAAATAATGAAAAGTTATGGCACATTTTCTAGATAGACACATCTATCTATATCTAATAGATACAATTGTTTGTGTAAAAGACATATTTATTTATCAACAGACACCTATACAAATAGTTGTAACTGTTTATATAAAATAGATATGTCTGTTTATTAACAGACACCTATATAAGCGATTGTATTTGTTTGTATAGAATTGACATGTCTGTTTATTGATATACATATCTACTTGTTAATAAACATATCTATTAAGTAATTTATTTCTGAAAATTACAATAAGATAATTATTTTATTTTACATATATAAATGCCAAGTGCTATAAAAAAATAATATATATTTATATATATATATATATATATATATATTTATTTAAATATATATAATTCTATATATTTCATACTTTTCACTTCTTCCCTTTCTTGTATTTAAACAATGTAGGAATTCTTTCTCTCTCTAGTATCTAACATATAAGCTATTTATAATAATTCCCCACTTAGCTTATATTGTTAGATCATATTGTTTCATGCATAATAAAAAGTATCTTTTGATTTAAACTTTTCCTTATTGTAAGTATTTCAAAGTTCTAAAAAAATTATGGTGGCCTTAGTTTAGACCTAGATTCCTATTAAATAGAACCAGAAATACTATACACAAATCAATTAGTTTGACTTAAAAAATTCACCAAAACTTAAGCACGAATACGGCCTTGTGCTACTTCCTATTTTCATGAATATTTACAAAAGTTATTCGCTTTTGTTGAAGCACTTTCCACTTCCTATATTCATATAAGTAAAGTTTCTTTGTATTAATATTAAACTTTATTAAGAGTATAAATATTCATCCCTATTCCATTAACTTAGTACACTAAGTACTTAATTATGACATTTACTAATGACTTGTTATTACTCTTTAAACTTTATTTGGTAATAATATTATAAAGTAAGGTTTCCATCAGTAGTAAATCTAATAAAATATTATAAATCATAATCAGTACATGTACTTACGATCATAACTCTCGAGAGCCCTTTTATTAAATGATTTGCTAGATTATTATAGGATTTAACACAAACATGGTAATAACACTATTAGAGACTAATTGTCTTACATTTTCATGTCTTAAGCTTATATATATATACTTTCAATTGTATATTTTACTATAAGCTTTAGCCATCATGATTTGACTATCACAATATAAAGAAATAGATAGCACAGGTTGTGGCCACAACTTAATATCCAGTAATAAGTTTTTCAGCCATTCTGTTTTTTTACTAACATTTGCTAAAGTTATAAATTAATATTCCACCGTAGAATGAGTTATACAAGTTTATTTTTTTGATGTCCAAGAAACAGAACATCCACCTAAAGTGGACACCCAATCAAAGGTTGACTTATTATCTTTAGTACAACTTATCAAATTGGCATTTGTATAACCCTAGAATCTCTACCATATTTGTTTCACTAGTCAACCATATAATCACATGTTTATAATATGAACTACATAAACAATTCACAGTTTAGATATGTACTTTTATTTGCAGAAATAAATTGCTCTATAATTTGTTTAAAAAGAGAGCATCCAAAAATAAAGAACCAAGCTAAACTTGCACATACACAAATGCATACTCATTTGTCCTTTTGTCACTTCTTACAAATGACTTGTAAAGCTCTTATTTTTATTACTCATAAAGTACCAGCCTTTTGGGCAATAAATTCATTTTTTCATGCATGTAACTATTAAGAGGAATAGCATCTTTTAATTTGGTTACATCTTTTGGCCAAGGGATACAACTCTTTGCATGGATGCAACTCTTTATATGGTTTTAACAAAATTGAAAATTTATCACAGAATAATCTATAGTTTATAATTCCTTTTGTAAATATCCAAAATGTCACGACCCAACTTATGGGCCGGACCGGCACTAGGACACAGGCGACCTAAAGCCCCGAGGCGTAGTAAGCCTAGCTGTTCATTTACCCAACTCTAAGGCCCATTTGGGCCAATTTCAAGAAAACAACCGGACATAGTCAGCTATAAAATGGACCTTTCAACGGGGAGTTTTGACTCACCCGACAGTAAACATAATATATCATCAATTGGGAGCTTAGCTCACCCTCCACATCTCATATCATCATAAAGATAAATGGGAGCTCGGCTCCTCATCGATCCATCAAACATGCATATAATAATTTCTGGTCCATAATACTAATTTAGTTTACAGACCCAAATCAAATAAATATTTCTAACACATGCGGAAATTCTAAGATTTAACAAGATTATACAAACATTAATATTCGACCTACGAGGGAGAAAGCAGTTTAACCTCAAAAATATCCTCCTGTGGCACAGAAAAATTTTTGAGCAGAGTGGCGTTCGACTCGAGAGTAAAATATCAATTTTAACCATAATCTCTATAACTATCTAAAACTAATGCACCCTGTAGAGTGAAATGCAACATCAACAATATTTTCACATCATAACATCAAAAAGGTAATTTGGAGCACTCACGCACCCTGTAACATCAATCATAATATATGGGAGCTGATCCCCTATATAGCTCTCTTAAATCCAACTTTGGTGCCGTGAAGAACTCAAGCTGGACTTTAACTAATAAACCAAATCGGGGTCCCGAAGAACTCAAGCCGTGACTACCCCGAAGGATCGGGTCGTGAAGAACTCAGCGTGACTACGTCCTATCCATAGTCCACACCACATCACCGCACGCCAGCGCATACGCACACTAATCCAAATTACCACAACAACATCATGGCACTTTAACAGTTATCAATGCAACATAAATCGTGCCTAGAGTTTAACTACATAAATATATGCATATAAGTGATGCATGGGCATGCTTGAACATATAATAATAGTGAAATTACAATTAAAATTAATATTTTACTCACAGACTTGACGGTGGTCACTAAGGCGACTGGGCGGAGGAAGAAGGCTGTCTCGGCTCACCTGACAATTACATTGCATTTATTTAATACAAATGACTCAATACAAATCAAGAAAAAACCAAATACGTTCTAAATCGTGCCGAAAATCCGGCAGAGTCTCCCCTATACCTAGGACCTACCCAACCTGTAAAAGGGCTCAAAACACACTTCTATATTCGCAACTCATATATCCACCATTCAATCACATCACACAGCCCCTCCTGGGCCCATCAAATCAGTCATCCATCACAATATGTAAAATTTCAATTTAGTCCTTAAAATTAATCATTTTTGCAAAAACTGTCCAAATAAGCTCTAAAAATTCTAAAACTTTGCCCCGCGGTCCTTAGCAATATTACTAGGCTATTGCAAAAAGAATCATAATTTTCTGAGCTACCACGAATATTTTATGGATTTTTAATCCTATTTAAGCACTAGAAAATTATGAAAAAGCAAGGTTCGGGTTTATCTTTGCTGATTCCGACTTCGGGGACGGGCTCGGGACATCTGACAATGGTGTGGTAGCCAAAGCCTCGATCAATTTGGAGACTTTTAGTGCAGTGCATGCGGCGAAAATTCACGGACCGGACAAGCGCCGAATTTCCGCGAATTGAGGATACCTACGAAGCCCATAACACGGGGTTAGCACATAAATTTTTCAGAATTTTCTAAACTCATTTAATGCTCGAGAAAAACAACTGCGAAGTTAGTAGGACCCATCGAAAAAGCGGTGTCGAAAAATTCAAAATTTATGTCGCGCGAAGCTCTCGGCGAGTGGGCGCTCTGGTACTCTCGGTTTTCGTGGGGTTCACGGTTTGTGAGAAATCTGGCCGAAATTCAAAATGGGCTAAAACTTCCGGACAAAAATTGGACAAACCGCTCGATGGATTTGGCGTTCTTGGTGTCTATGGAAAGCTCTCGCCAGTATATGATTTTAGACACAAGACCGGTCCAATTGGTGGCGGATCGGCCGGATTTTGGTGGGAAGTCTAAGCGTCACGCGATCGCGTCCCTTGAGGCCGTTTCAGGCGTTCGGTGGCCGGGCCGTGGGGAGGCAGAGGTGAGGCGCTGCGAGTGGGAAGGCAAGGGAGGCGGCGCGGCAAGGGAAGGAGGAGGAGAGAAAGAGAGAGAGAAGGGAGAGAGTCGGCCTTGAGGAAGGGAAGAAGAAAAAGAAAAGGCGGTCCGTCAAGTTCGGTCGATACAAAATTTTAAATTTTTACTGCCTCGGGGAAAGCGAGGTCCAAAAATTTCAAAAAATTTGAAAACTCAGAAAAATCGTAGACTCAAATATATTTTTAGTTTTGCCACGTGGTCTTTAAATTAATTTTTAAAAATCATCAAAGTTTATATTTTGAAAAATCGAACGATTTTTAAAATCCGAAAAATCTCAAAAAAATTTTCTAAAATTTAAATAAAATTAAAATACCAAAAATGCTCATAAAATAATAAAATTTAAAATTTTGGAGTGTTACACAATAATCCTTGAAATTTCTTTCCAATATTACACACTAGAATTATTAATATATCTTAACAATTTACATATTGCAAAAACAATATTAGAAGTAGTGCAATGCATAGCATACATTAAGCTACCAATGGTACTAGCATACTCAATTTGAATAATTATTCTACCAAAATTTTCAGTCAATTTGTAATAAATATCATATGGAGTATTTGCTTCCCTCAATATAATAAAATTGACAAAGAGTAAAACCCCCACTATGTTACAGCTAGGTAGTTTTAGGCAGATCGCTCAAGGATAATAACCAAAATATAACTCTAAACAGCAATTTCAAAATTCTCCCAAGAATAAATTAAAGAATAATAATGTTGATTGTAGGTAAAAATGAAGAGAAGAGACAAAAAAGAAAAATTAATAGATTTTTATTCCAAGTATTATTTATAAAGTATTTTCATCTCTTTTAACATATACAACAGTTCACTTTGTATTTGTTAAAACAATTACATCTGTTCACTTACACCTTTTATAATAAATATAATTATTCACTTTATATCTCTTAGAACAATTACATCTGCTCACTTATACCTTTTACAACAGATACAACTGTTCACTTTGTATCTTTTAGAACAATTATATCTGTTCAATTATGCCTCTTAGAACATATACAACTGTTCACTTATAATTCTTAGAACATATACAACCATTCACTTATACCTCTTAGAACAGATACAACCATTCACTTTGTATCTCTTAAAACAATTATATTTGTTCACTTATATCTTTTAGAACAGATACAAACTTTCACTTTGTGTCTCTTAGAAAAATTACATATTTTAACTTATAAATCTTATAAAATATACAACCGTTCACTTATATCTCTTAGACAGATATAACCATTCATATACCTCTTAAAATAGATACAACCATTCACTTTGTATCTCTTAGAGTAATTATATTTGTTCATTTACACATTTTAAAACAAATATAACTATCGGTAATAAATAATTTATTTTGATGCCTTTTAATGAACAGACATAACTCTTTCAAAATGAGATAAATTTTATTATCACTAATATTTTTAACAATATCCTCATCTAGTTAGTGATTGACACACTCAATATGAATTAGGATTTATGTATATAAAGTGTTTTCTACTTATGCACATAAATCTTATTACCTTCTTGAACACATCACTATGAGCTTTAGCATCATAATATAACCTTATATTTCTTCTAATTATAAGCATGTCATCAACATAAAGACAAATTATAACATAAAAAACTTTTAAAGTGTAATTGTTTCT
This sequence comes from Hevea brasiliensis, assembly GCF_030052815.1. Taxonomy (NCBI): domain Eukaryota; kingdom Viridiplantae; phylum Streptophyta; class Magnoliopsida; order Malpighiales; family Euphorbiaceae; genus Hevea; species Hevea brasiliensis. The sequence goes on from NC_079505.1 coordinate 79,092,276, forward strand.
GAATCTGTTTAAGAGAAAAGTCGTATATAGCATATAATAATTTTTTCCTATAATCATTCAAACTAGAAATATGATGTGCTATTATTCCTCCTAATTGTAGTGATTTAGGAACTAACACTTTCAAAATCCTTAAACTTTAAAACAAAGATATGCAACTCATGGACTTATCCATAACAGGCATATTATCAAGTATTTAGAATTCAAAATATTTCATAATGAGAAATTTATCCATATCTTTTTTTTTTTTTATTGTATACGAATTCTAGCAATTCAGTTTCCTTTGGAGACTTGTGGAGGTAAACAAATCTTATAGCCTATCTGATAAGTTGTTGAGATTATGAACTCTTCATTGCAATTCATATTCTTTTTTGAATCTTCTTTTCACCTTCTTAGTGTACATAATTTGTTTTTTAAAATAATCTAGTTTCACGAACTCTTGATTTATCAAAGCGACCTTAGACTCCATTGCGATTAATATCTTAAAATTATTGAGGCAATGGGTGTAGAATATGCTTTGAGGCATGATGAATCACTATCTTTAAGGTATTAATTGCCCCCACTAGATTGCTGTAAGGTTATGGCAATATACCTTCAGGATACAATAAAATCTGAAATTTGCAGACAACAACTCCTGAAAATTTCCCTTAAGAATCTTTATCTGTTGAATTTAGAGAGACTAGAAGAAAAGAAGAAGAAGTAGAAGTAGTATATATCTAAATTGAAAAACTCATCCATATTTATAAAGAATGAAAAGTTATGGCACCTTTTCTAGATAGACACATCTATCTATCACCAATAGATACAACTATTTGTGTAAAAAATATATTTGTTTATTAACAGACACCTATACAGATAGTTGTGACTATTTGTATAGAATATACATGTCTGTTTATTAACAGACACCTATACAAACAATTGTGACTGTTTGTATAGAATTGATATGTCTGTTTATTAATAAACATATCTACTTGTTAATAAATATATCTATTCGTAATTTATTTACAGAAATTACAATAAGATAATTATTTTATTTCACACATATACATGCTAAGTGCCATAATAGAATAATATATATATATTTATATATATATAATTCTATACATATTTCACTCTTGTCATTTCTTCACTTTCTTATATTTTAACAATATAGGAATTCTTTTTCTCTATACTATCTAACATAACAATCAAGCTATTTATAACATCCATAAAAATTATATTTTAATAAATTATTTTTTATGAAAATATTTTCATTATTTGATTGTAATATTAAACTAATAATATTTTTATATGATACATATATAAATATATTTATATTTTAATAAAATTATTAAAATTCAAAAGATGACTATGAGACATATATAAATACATATTAACAAAATTAAAAAAAAAGGCTTCATTTCTGCTTGGAATGCTAAAAATATAAAAAAATATTTTTTTTTAATTTTACGTAAAACATTCGGAATCTTTGTCTCAATGTGTAAAAATTGACTTCAAAATATTGCGCTTATCGTAAATTAAAAGAAAAAAAAAAGTAAGAGGAAGAGACCCGCACAAATCATGCCTCAACAGAGGATGGAAATTCTACAAAAGATGATCCGAGTAGTGAGTACCTAGTGGAAATTAACTACTAAAATTAATTATTAATTAAGTTCTATTTATCTCATAAAAAATATTTTTTTATATTTTTTAGTGTTTAAAATATTTAAAAAAATTAATTAATAAAAAATATTTTTCTAATTAAAATAAAAATTAAGAAGTTACTTTAATTTTTAAAATATGAAGTCATTTTATATTTTTTAGACTTTAATAATTTTATTAAAATGTAAAAATATTTATAAATATATGAAAAAAATATATATTATTAAATTAATATTATAACTAAATAATAAAATATATTAAAAAATATTTTTATATAAAAAATATTTTTCATAAAGACATTCGAAACATTTTTTTATTATTGTCGTAATTTTAATTTTCTACAAATACCAAAAGTTTATAAGAGAAATAGATTTTTTTTAATATAAATAGATTATTATATGAGATAGACATTAAAGCTCAACCAGAGTTGCAATGGTGAATAAGGTAGTGTCTCCATCCATACCAACTCTCTCACATGTTATTTAAAAAAAAAAAAAAAAAAAATCTCTCATATGTTGTTGGTTGAGAGAGTGGGTTGGAAGTTTTTGAGAGCAGATTAACATATATTCATCTTCCAAAATGCAATCTAACACAGCCGCAATTATTGGCTCACTCCAACATAATTTGGGCATAATAAATTTAATGTCACCATTTACTCCACATGGACATTTAATTTTGTGGCCCATTTAATTTCAACATTTCAAGAAATTTTTATAAAACCTGGATTTGGCCTTAAATCTAAGATTTAGGATAATTTTACATATTTATTTAAGGCTACATTTGTTAAAAAAAATTATATATAAAAAATATTTTTTTGTAAAAATTATTTTGTAAACAATTTTTTTTATTATTTTTTTTTATTTTTTTAATTATAATATTAAATTAATGTGTATATACCTTTTATTTTAATAAGATTTTCAAACTCATTTTTTAAAAAAAATTATTTAACTTTTTATTTGATGAAAAAAATATTTTCTATTAATTTATTTTTTTACTTCAAATATTAAAAAATATTTTTTAAAAAAAATATTTTCCTCAAAATAAACAGAGCCTTAATCTAAAAGTAGATATGAAAGCGTAATTATATTTATATAAATATTATTTTTATCATTATTTTTTAAATATATATAATGAAAACAATTTTGTACTTGACAATTGACAAATTACCCACCAAGGCACAATTATGTGTGACATGCCAAAATCTCTTCTAATAATACTATAAGATCTAAGCTTTTATTTATTTATTTTTCTTATGAAATTTGGATAATCATATGCATTGAGGACAAAGTGTTTGAAATAGTAGGCTCTCTTTCATCACACTTCTTCCATCCAAGGCCAAGGGTCCCATACATAACTAGTGGAATTTTTTTGGGGTGGAGGGGAGGAACAGGAAAGGTCCTCACATTTTCAAGAGGCATCTTCTGATAAGAAAAAAAAGTTGGATCTTATAAATTAACTTAAGATTTGGAGAAAAGTAAGACCAAAAGGACTATAAAAGTTTGAAAACAATCACTCAACAACATCTCATCATGTTTTTGCAATGATGTTTGCATGAAATTCATGCAACTTGAAGGAGATTTATCATGCCCTTTGTAGACCCAACTGACATTCTAATCTTTCCTCTCTACCCTTCAACATCCATCTTTCCTAGTGTCTCAACTTATTATACTCTGTGTACCAATTTGATCTAATCTAAACCAATAATTACAATTGATATTTTAGTTTACATAATTATTTATAAGTGTATTATTTTTTTTCTTATCACATTAAATTAACACATTTTAAGGGTAAGAAAGTTAATAAAATTTATAATTTTAGGTTCAATTTATTTTACATAAAATATTTTTTAATATTTTTTATTGTTTGAAAGAAAAAACAAATCATTCTTTAAGTTTGAAAAAATATCTTCTTATTTTAAAATTCAAAAGTAATTTTTTCCACTATTTATTAATCGTGGGCCCCACTTAGATTTTTGAATCACCAGGACTAATGACCAATTAGTGTTTTTATTTTTTTTTTCCGCTTAGTTTTTCACAATAAATTTAATTATTTCTCAATTGATTTTTAAAGTTATATAAAACAATATTTCATCCATTCTATTTTAAGTACTTTTTAAAATTTTTGTAAAAAATAAAAAACTAATTAAATAACTTTTTTTTATAAAAAAATATTAATAATTGACTAATATACCCTTTTTAAGATAAAGAAAAGTGATAAAGAACAGATAAATGCATTTAAAATAACAATAGACAAGATTATAAGTGGAAAAAAATAATAATTAATATTTCTCTAATTAAAAAAAAAAGTAAATAAAATGAGATAAAAAAAAATTAAAATATCACTTAAAATGAGATAAAAAGAGTAAAAAGTAATATATTTTTTTAAAAATTATTTTTTATATAAATTATTTTCTGTAAAATAAACAAAGTCTTAATTTTTTGTATTATAAACTAAAACACTCTATTATTAAAATAATAACTTAAAATCAATAAATATATGGTATACAAATACACAGAGGTTATTAAAATGTTATATCGTTCCACAACTGGGGAAGGACGCATTGACCTAATTATAGTAAATTATTTTCCCCCTCTTCTATTGGCTTCCATATGGGTAATCTTATGAATAGTGCTTTCTAGGCAGCTAAATTATTCTGCTGTAGCACGCTTTAAGTAAAATATAAGAGGTTAAGATTCATTACGAACCAATATAACCTCACAATTTAATTAATTAATCCTAAGGTACAAACCAATGGATTAGTATAATATAAAGTCTCAAACGTGCTTCCTTTAATTGATTAAGAAGCTCAAACCAAAGCCACTTTATCAACACTTCTCCATAACATGGAGAGAGAGAAGAAGTGATAATCAATGATGCAGTCTTTGAGTTCATTGTTAAAGAATTATGAAAGCTTTTGCTTAAGAGAATCTCGAATCCCAACTCCACATCCCATGTTGCTTCGGATGGGATTTGAACATTGTTACCTTAACTTATTTTTAGCTTTTCCAAAAGCAAATGCCAATGCCAGCCATAGAACCAACTCCTCTCACCCTTGTAAATTCTATTACCCATATAGTCTTGGGCGGGACGGAACTACTCACATTTGGCCCTCCCAATGTTTCCACATAATAAAAATTTATCCATAATTTTAATATATTTTAATTAACCCTATATTTTATCAAAGAGATTTTCCATTCAATTTTTAATGTTTATTCTTTAACCCCTCAAGATGAATTTCTAGTTTCACCTCTGCATATAATGTTATCATGTTGCTATAACTCACTCCAAAATCTGAGCAAAGATGGGTTGAGTACACACTACACTAAAGCTAGACCCAAACATAATAACTTGGACATATCTCTACCAATCTCATCAAGGATCGATCGAGGTCAAGCTCAGCAGAGGTCTCATAAAGAGAGACACCTCTCAGGCTCAGTGCCACTCAAGTTCAAGGTCTCATTTAAAGTTTGTCTCATGGACTTGCTTTTCTACTTTGGCACGAACGAATGGAACTCAGTGAGACACAACTAAACAGGAAGGGAGAGATCCTCAGTTGGAAACATAGAGCCATCCTCAAGGGCACTAGATATCGAGAAAGTTGATCAACAAAATCCTTAAAAAGTCACCAAAGACTACAATAAAGACGCTATAAAATGATAAACATAGCTATATGAGTATGTTATTACATTGTCATCGCTAACATCTCTGTTTCATCACTTCCAATTCTAAATTTTTATCACTTTCTAATTTGAGTATCAGAATAACTATCCCATTTAACCATTGACTTCATCGTTCCTTTGTAGTGCAACTCACAGCCTATCAATAAAAGGGATCCGAAAATTTACAATTGCATCCGTCAGTGACGTTTGTGAGAATATTTTATCATCAAATAATATATAAAATATTATAATTCAAATTCTTACTTTTTTTATAAAAAATTGATAATTAAGAAAAATCACATGTGAATAACTTGTTTTCAAGTGTTATCATGTAGATTTTATTGACCCCTTATTCAGACTGGCCTAGCTCTCATGACAGAACAAACCCATGTCAGTTGGCGATACCCCATTTGCCCATGTCTTTGGCTTTCCCATATTTTGTGAAGAAATTAGTATTCTTTGCTCTTTCATGTATAGGCTGGTATTAGGTTTCTTTATTCATTTTTGTTGTCTTCTCCTTTGGCCTATACCTTTTCTGGATTTTAGTTTATAGTTTGTTATACAATGTACTTTTAAAGATCACATATAACCTTTTTATTCAATAATTTGGGTGGGAAGAAAGAAGTTATACTGTTTATGTGCATATTTATAATTATACTTTTATATATTTTCTTTGTCATTTTCTCCAACATACCTAAAGTAAAACCAACCCAATCAATACAAATCATTTTCCCTCTTGCATGGTTTTTATTTTCTAAATCCTAGGAGTTGGGTAAAGATTAGAGTTTAGTAAAGAAAAGGTGGGAAGATATTCCATTATTTTAAAGCTTAGAGTCTTTGAGATATTGCAAGTCCCAAGGGCAACTAATAATGACATGAGAGAAGAGGAGAGAGAGAGAGTCCATCAATAGTAGGAAGAAATTAAAGAAGGGTTTCAAAATTGATGGGTTGGCTCTAATGAGAATGCAAATCATGAATCACAACCTTTAGATTCAATTACTTATGGAGGTGAAGTGATTCCCTATTTAGTTGCCTTTAATAAAACAATAGATATATATGAAGCCAATTAGGCCCATAGTGAGAATTTTTAATTAAAAAAGAATGTTTGACAACTTTGAGCATCAATGGCTGCAAACTCATAATATATTTTATTTGTA